>NW_021621192.1:2328163-2345000 GCF_004785775.1 Grammomys surdaster
CTGCAGAGGGCAGTAGGTGAGGATGCTGCAGAGGGCAGTAGGTGTGGGTGCTGCAGAGGGCAGTAGGTGAGGATGCTGCAGAGGGCAGTAGGTGTGGGTGCTGCAGAGGGCAGTAGGTGTGGATGCTGCAGAGGGCAGTAGGTGAGGATGCTGCAGAGGACAGTAGGTGTGGGTGCTGCAGAGGGCAGTAGGTGTGGGTGCTGCAGACGGCAGTAGGTGAGGATGCTGCAGAGCGCAGTAGGTGTGGATGCTGCAGAGGACAGTACGTGTGGGTGCTGCAGAGGACAGTAGGTGAGGATGCTCCAGCATCAACAGAAAAGATGGAGAAAGTGAACACTTTCTTTGCTTTGTCTTTTTTATTGAAAAATAACTTTTTATAATGTACTTTGATTATGCTTTCTCTTTCCCCAACTTCTCCCAGCTCCTCCATATCTCCCATCCACCCAGTTTCATACCCTTTCTTTTTTGCTTCCTTTAGAAAACAAACAGGCAAAGGAAGAATAAATGAAAGAGGAAAACACAAGAAACACCCACGCACACATATACACAAAACAGAAAATCAGAAATCATAATACAACCAAAAACTGTAAGACAAAAACTTTTCAAGCAAAGACACAAAGCCTAAAAAAATACCCTTGAATTTGTCTTGTGCTATCTGGACACAAGGCATGTGATTAATATACCCTGTGAAACATTTTTGGGGAAAACTAGGTTTTCCTCTTCGAGTGATATCAATAGCAGATATCTTCCTGATCAGGAGTGGAAGCCTATGTCCAGTTCCCTCTCTCAGCTCTGGAACTTTATCCATTTTTGAACCTGTGTTGTCCCTGTTCATGCTGCTACAGTCTCTGTATGTTCAAATGTGCATCAGTCTTACTGTTTCTGGAAGACACTGGTTCCTTAGAGTCATCTATCCCCCTCTGATTCTTATAACGTTTCTCCTTCCCCTTTCCCATAGCTCTCAGAATTCTGAGAGAAGGGGCATTGATGAGTATGTCACATTTAGGAATGAGAGTTTTGAAGTCACTTGCTCTCTGCACATGGTCCAGTAGTGGCTCTCTGTGTTAGTTCCCATTTACTTCAAGAGGAAGCATCTCTAATGATGGCTGAGCAATGCACTAATCTATGGGTATAACAGAGTATCATTTAATTGCTGTGTTCCATGTTTCTTTAGCAGAACAACCGCATTTGGTTTTCTCCTAGTCCATGGCCTACCGATAGGTTTTCGGCCATCGAAGCAGTATCTGGCATGAATTCCATGTCATGGAGCAGGCCTTAAAACCCATCAGAGATTAGGTGGTTACTCTCATGGTATTTGTGCCTCTATTGCACCAGTGTATCTTGCATGCAGGTTACTCTTGTAGATCACAGGCAGCTTGTAGATAGCTAGGTAGTCGTTACCGTTCTCCTATGACAGTTACACATAGTACTTTCTAGTACCATAAACTCTAGTCGATAACAATGAAAGCTCTAGGAAGGCACCAGATCAACTTCTGTGTTCAGTAAAATATCTAGATGTTGTTTTCGGCAATAGGGCCTTACAATCAGTTTGTGCAGAGCAATTGATAGCCTTGGCAGTAGCTTGAGTTTCCATAGGGCCCATTTGGCCAACAATCCAACTACATATAACCGTATTCTGGCACTGGAGGTTTTATTTGCTGATGAAGAGTGTCTAGTCATAACACTGTCTACCTTGTTATTTGGTTATTCCATTTATATTTTTATATATGTCTACATTTTATTAAGTATTACAGTAGTTGGTTTCCATATGATCCTTCAAATAGCCCTGCATGTTAGTTCTCCCTTCTCATATTTGCTATGAAAAAATCATTAAATCTAAGAATTAGGAGGAGAAACTGGATTAAGGTTTTGTTCATTAGGACATAGTAGAAGAATGTACTGACTTGAAGTAAGCTTTCATGCATTTGATTGCAAATTGAAATCTAATTCTTTCCTGCCCTAAAGACAAGGAAAGCAACTGAGAAATAGACTTGATAACTATAATAAAGTAAACTCCTTTAAAGCTTTCCATATGCTAAAATGTGCTATAAATTAAAAACAAAGGTATATCTGATATTATGAGAAAGTACAACTTACCACCTTTATATAGCAGGCTCATTAATTTTTGTTTGTTTGTTTTACTTTGCTTGTTGGTGATGCCAGTGATCACACTAGAGCCTCACATAAAGGGTAGGCAATTGTTCTACCCCTGAGCTAGTGCTAGACTCATGACACACATTTCCTCCCCAGCCTTGGATGAATTCAGCACTCTGGCTCTGCATCCCTTACTCTGGAAACTATTCCCTGTCCTGATTCTATCAGTGGTAAGGGCTCCTTCGAGGGAGTAAGTCACTGTAAGAGAAGATATTCTCATCCAGATGAAAGCTGAGAAACACAGTGTATCTGTTACAGACCAGGCTTCTCTTCACTGACTCAACATTACAATCAAAGGAAGGAAATCTGGAAATTAAGTCTACCTGAGTATGAACCTGGAGGTTCCAGGGCAGATGCTTAGATGAGGGCTCCCTTCCACACAGATTCACAGTCAGTCAAGTGAAAACAACCAGCCACAGAGTTCCAAGGATATCTGTAAAATAAACTTCATTTGGAAGTTGTCCTGACCAGAGAGTCTCAGCTTTCATATTTCTGCTCCTCCAACCATGAGCTAAAAGGCTTGCGGGAATGAAACAGTCGAAAACTCAAACTCCCACCACTGCTTATCTCTAGAAGACTCTTAGGCAATGACTGTTAGGAAAATAGTTAACCAGAAGAGGGGAGGCTTGCAGACATAAACAGTGAAAGGAAGAGTCTTGGCTGAGTTACAGGCATAAGCCATTGTAGTTTAATTCTATGGGACTAGAGAAGCAGAATGTTAAGACTAAGGGCTCAAATCTCAATAGTCAAACTATCAAAATGCATACAAAGAGTCTGCCATGATATACATGCGAGAAGTAACTGAAGATCAAATGGAACTTTTCTCTGTGAATGTTTAAAGGTGGTTTAAAGTATAAAGTTCTCTTCCATAAATCTCATGGCTTTGATAAACCTAAATGAATTAATTCTGACTGTTGTTGAATTTCAGTAAGAATTAATTCTGACTGTCATTGACCTTCATTTCCTATTCAATTACAAATTACTTTTAGTAGAATAATAGAAGACACAGTTACAATAATTCACAATTATTTTTATATATTTACTATTCTTGATCTAAATTTAGCTAGCCTGCATAATTTCCTGTCTTGTTAAGTGTTTCAATGTTACTCATATCACAGATTCCATATCTAGAAAAGCACAAAGCTACAATTTAAACTTTAATATGCCTACTTAAGAGCTGACCACTAAAGTTTTCCACTTGCAATCCAGAAGAAGGGTATGAGAGTCTTGAGTCTGTCATTAGCCTTACACTCAGTGACTGCAATGATATCAGGTGAGAGTAACAGGAAGCAAACTTTTCGTAAGTGAGACACTGCCTCAACCTGATGCTTACCATAGGTTCACACATGGACTACTCATCTGAAGGATTTTGCAGAACTGAGATGCCAAATAGAGACTCTGAAAAAAAAAAAAAGTCAAGATGACTCTCCCCATCAATGGATTATGATATGCTTCATAGACATACTGGGAACAGTACCAAGTAGAGGATTTAGAAGAAGGTAATTGAGACTCCAGGGCCTCATTGTCTCATAAAGTGCCATCCCTCTGTTTAAAAATAAATACATAAATAAAAGAAAGTAAGCCTTTCCTATTTCATGTTGTTGGAGTTTCTGATTGCTAAACAAATTTGCAAGAGCTTTAAGAACTCAGTTTTTCCTGAAATAGTGGGCTACCCCCTCTCTCACAAGTGAAGGCTTCAAATTAATCCAACTAATGTCACCTTAAAAGTTTATGCTATTTCAGGGATGGGCAGTGGTGGCACAATCCTTCAATCTCAGCACTAGGGAGGCAGAGGCAGATGCAATCTCAGATGGATCTCTGAGTTCAAGGCCAGCCTGATCAAACAGAATGAGTCCCAGGACAGCCAGGACTACACAGAGAAACCCTGTCTCAAAAGAAACAAATAAACAAACAAAAACAAAATGTAATAGAAAAAAACAGAACAAAAAGACAAATAACGACAATAAAAACAAAAACAAAGTTTATATTATTTCTGCTAGTAAGGAAAAAGAGAACTCGGAAAAGTAGTATCACAGAAGGTTTTTCTCCTTCATACACACCACTTTACGTAGGCAACTCAAGTATGATTTAAGTATCACCCAAGACATTGGCCTAAATTCAGAGCCTGAAGAATAGCAAACAAAAGAGTAATTGATTCCCACGTAAACCCTAGCCAGATACTGACTCATCAAAGTTGTTCAAAAGACTTTACAGGAAATACATTTCTTGTATTTATTCCTACAAGATTGCAGAAACAATCAAGGAATCATTATCTGTGTATATATATTTATAAATGTCTGTAGTGTATAGTTTTTGCTACCCAGCTTTAAGCTCTGGGTGGACTTCACTACCAGCCCCAACCCAGATTCCCTTAGATCCACAGATAAAAACAACAACAACAACAATAACAACACACACACACACACACACAGAGAGAGAGAGAGAGAGAGAGAGAGAGAGAGAGAGAGAGAGAGAGAGGGAGAGAGCGTGAGAGAGGGAGAGAGAGAGAGAGAGAGAGAGAGAGAGAGAGAGAGAGAATCTTAAAATGGCTGGGCACTCCTAAACCTCCCCTGCCACCACAGGCATAATCTAAGAGTAGCCGTTGGCCACTCCAACCGAAAACTCACATGGCTGGTTGGCTTTTTTTCCTACAACTCCTGTCTTCTCCACCTTACCCCAGTTCTCCTGCATCTGCAGGGATGCAAAGTCCTGCCTATTCTGCTCAGCTTATTAGCCACTAGCATCTTTATTGATGGATCAAGCATCAATTAGAGAACAGGACCTTAGCATCAGAACCACCTCCTACAAAGATCTTCTTTCAAAAGTCATTTTTTTTTGAGGTTTAAAACTACCACCCAGCTATCAGTTTCCCTGGTTCAGTAACATGGGAACTACTATCAAGGAGCTAATAGGTATACAGAACCAAGCAGCCCTATGGGTGCCCCACCTTCCTTGAGAAGCAGAAGCATACAACCTATGAAGGAACATGTGGATACGCATCCCTAGAACACACCATAAAGTGATGTACTAGAACTCATTTTGTATATTAATCTGGCCTCAAATAGAGATCTGCCTGCCTCTGCCTCCCAAGAATGGGGATTAAAGGTGTGAACCACCACCACCCAGTGAAAACATCTTAAAATAACATGTCCACACATGTACATATGTGGAGCCTAGGCCCTTGTTATTCAACCATGAAAAAGATATGAATCTATCTAATATAGTATTCTTATAAATCCTCCTGCTCTCTCATGCCTAAAGATGCACTCTCTTTCATATATATTGACATATATATATATGTATATATATATATATATATCTCACAGATATATTTGTATATATATTATTTAACAATAATATCCATATATTTCATACAAATATTTATTAATGTCAACACATAGTTTATCCACACATTATATATAGTTTATATTTATATAGCTCCTCCTTGTGCTCTCACCAGACTTCCCAAACACATACCCCTTCTATCTTCATCCTCTTCTGTTTCCTCTTCTTCCTTCTCCTTCTTTATAACACACCGAGTCTATCTACTGCCACTTGCCAGAGCACAGACAACCTACCAGTGACAATACCCACAAAGAAGAACGGCTGCCTTTCTCTCTGCAGCCATCAGTTGCAAAAACCTCCTCATCTAGAACTTGAGCCTTATGATACCCTTCCCCTCCCTGCATCTGTGATGGAATTACTGACTGACATGATTTTATACAGGTCTTATTTAGGTGACCATAGCTGCTGCCAGAGTTTTATTTCTTTAGCACTGAGTTTAAAATGGAACATAAATCTCTTGAAAGTGAGAAATAATTTAACTATAGTTTTCAGACATTTTTATTAGAGTAGGATAAAAGACACCAAAGAAAAATTTTATTTAAACAAACAAACATGGTATAGGGGCTAGGGAGATGGCTCAGTTATTAGGAGCACTTGGCTACTCTGCCAGAGGATCCAGGGGCAGTTTCCAATATTTAAAATGGTCTGTAACTCCAGATTCAGAGGATTCAACACCCTCTTCTGGCCTCCACAGGTACCAGAAACACATGTACATAGACATACATGCAGGCAAAACAGCCAAACATGTAAAATAAAATAAGAATAAATTTTGTTTAAATACCAAAGACGTGAAAGACTGCCTTTAGATTGATCAGGGATTAAAACACAAAAGAAATCAAGGGTAGCTAGCAAGATAGCTCAGGGAGAAAGACACTTGCTGCCAAGCCTGATGACCTGCATTTGGACCCAGGCATGGAAGAGAGCCTTCTCCCTCAAGATGTCCTCTGACCTTCATTCTCTGGAGTAAATGTAATGTTTTTAAGGTACAGAGACACGGTTCAACTCTCTTGTGTCTAAAGGTGAACTGAACTTGACTGTATCTGGTAACTGTTAATCTGTAGAAAACAAGACCAGGCATGCCTTCAGACATACACCCAGAAACTTGAACATACTGTGGTGTTCAAGGGTTCCTTCTGGGTTTCAAACACAGATTCCTAAGGGTGGAGAATCTAGTCACCCCAAGATGACTAGATTGAGGAGAATGACTTACCAAACCAAACTCTTAGGAAGCACAGACACATCCCCAGTCAATGTTCCACAAGTCCTCAGATGAGTTAAAATGGCAACACTTTGCTGACCTTGGTATGTCCTTAATACATCAGCCTTGCTATTTTTTTTTTATTAAGGAAGATATTGCATGAACAAAAGTAGAAAAATCTTCATTAAAATAAAGCTATTGTTTTCATCTTGAACTCCTTGAGCCTACACTACTTCACTATGATGTGCTGTGCCAACAGGCAAAATGGTGGTCCACATTTCACAGATTGACTTGATTTTGAATTCTACTCCACACAATTTGAGACAGGTGGTAGACAGGGTATGGATGACTCGGAAGCCCTTCCAAGCAGCAGTATCCTGACATTTCTCTCTAATCCCTTTCATCCCTGTCTAATCCATGAAAGGACTTCTACTTGAAATCCTGGATATCCAAACTCTTTGCAAAGTTCAAAACACTGAAGACTTATTAGCTTCTTAGAACAGAGCCAAACCAGCCAGGTGAAGCACATTCTCTCTTCAGCACATGCTCCTTTAAGAAACCCTAACAACAATGGTTAATAGACCACCAAAAATCTCCCTGACCTTTAAACTTTCCTTTGAAAGAAAATATCACGTACTTGGAAAATAATGTCTCAAGTTCCGATACAATTTTATTTAAGAAAATAACATTTTTTGTTTGTCTTTACGTAAATAGTATTGTGGCTAATTAAGGGAGAAATTAGCTGCCAGGTTACATGAAAAGGCAAGACCTGTTTCCATGACATCTTTGCATTCATGGGAAACTAGCTGATGGTCTGCTGCCTGTGTGGTGTGCAGCTCAGCTTTGCCGACTGGGACTCATTAGCCAGGGTTACAAAAATGTAACCAATGCCTTTTCCAGATATTCCACCGCAAACCAAGTACCACAGTGTCCGACCCCGGCCTCGAAGGCCTGGGTCTGAGCCCTCACACTGCTCCCTCCAGCTCAGTCTGCAGCATGGCATTTTCATTAGATAGGCTTCCTTACACCAAGCTAACCCTGCAGAGTATAAATGGTACTTTTTGGAAAGGTGGACAGGGAGGTGAACGAATTAATAAATAGCTGCTCTTTAACCATTTCCATGATTTTAATGTTTCATCAATACCTTCTTGTTCTACTCTTGTTTTTCCTAAGGATAAATCAGCATTTATTCCAAAGGCTTTGGGGAACTGGCTAAACATTGGCAATACTTGTTTCTTTAATGGGTGTTTGTTCCTGTTTTGTGACTTAGGAGGCTTATTCAAAGCAATGTTAAGCACAAGTGCTCATGCCCAATGAGCCCCAGGATAATGAGATGTGAGGGACAGACACTAAGGCTGAGTGAAAACAAACATCACGTTCAGCCGGAGGACATGTCTAAATTTCACAATTCTGGATGAGGATGCCAACTGTCCAAACAAGGCACCTTGTCAGTGTCCTTCAAGACCCTCTGTTTGTCAGGCAAGAGTGGATTTGGCTATCTCTGATTGTCTTTTTCTGTTAAGATCTACAGGAGTTCCTTGCCTCACATTTCCTTGTCAGATCAAACAGTCCTTTTGGAAGAACTGAGAAATTGAGACCACAGCTGATGGTACAGATGCACTTCCAGGAAGTCCTACCCATCCTCCATGTCCAGAGAATCCTTTCAGTGCAAACATGAAGTGTAGCTACACACTCAAAGGGAGATAAGAAAGGAAGGAGAGGGGAGGGCAGGTGAGGGGAGGGGGAAGGGAAGGGAGGGAAGGAGAACAGTGAACTAACTCTCTAATGACTTAGCTCTTCTGTGTACTCTAGAAGCAAGAATGGCATGATTTAGAGGAGTCATATACACCTGATTTTTAGCCAATTCAATTCAAAGAGAAATTTGTGGGACAGAAATAGTCTCCTTTGATGATTTCACAAGATGGAAAGGCAGGTAAGTGGGACCAATTCCCATGTTTGGCTCCATTGAGTGAAATGAAAAGTAACAAGTCCTTGCCTAAGAGACACTACTGCATGAGAGTAATCTCAAGGGCAGATTAACTGAGGGCCTAGAATCTTCTCCAAGGAGATAGTTTGGAGAACCTGAACTGAACCACTGAACTGGGCAGCCCTGATCCTCTCTCTACCCGAGTCTGTCTTCAAACACCTTCATCTGCCCTCAGTAATAAGACCCCCGGATTTAGAGGTTCTAAGACTTTGAGGTGAACTTTCCGATTTGACAAGCCAAGGGCAGCCTTTTGCAGAGAGCCCTGAGCTTCCTCAATGGCCATGGTCTGAGGACAAATGAAGGGAAACAACCTTGAAAGGAGCTGAGTTTTGCTTTCAAAAACAATGCTTCAGTCTGAACTGCAGCTATATTTTAATATCTAAATACATGAAATAGATCATCAAAAGTCCTTATTACTAGGCTGCCAGAAACCTTGAAGTAACCCAAATACTGAATGACCTTTAGAGGAAAACCCAAGGGCCACTTAAATATGCCTCATTTTTCTGAACCGCAGCATAGCTGGTGGCTGATGTATCCTCCATCATCCTGTCTGCTAGTCGAATAGGTGGCTGGGTTCTTGTTTTGTTTTGCTTTATCCAAGTGGAATGCATTTCTCTAGGAGCACATTGTATCTTAGACCTGGGTCTGGATGGAACCCAAGGAATGTAAGATCAGAGAGTGCCTGAAGTTACCAGATAATGGCCAGCAGCCAATGAAGCTTTTGTCTCTGTAAAATAAAGAATTGGACCAGATAAACTTTTCTAAGTGTCTTCCAGCTCGAACATTCCATATTCATCAACAAACAAGGAAAATCTGATCCCGACTGGTGGTTTTTAAAACCTCACGATTCTATAAAGCATCAGGAAAGTGTGGTCGTACCAGACATATTTCACTTATGTGCATTTCATCATTGCTGAGCACTTTCCAAGTGCAAACATGGGGCTGGGATTCAAGGGTGTGTGAAAAGTAATCCATGGAAAAAATTCTGGCCATTGGGTTATACTAAATATATAGCAGAAGCAGTCATGGTGTGAGCTGCTCTCTTCTCCACAGGTGACTGTAATTCTGAAGTTTAAATGGAGCTCTGTGTTGGAGAACTACATAGGGAGAGCAAAGTCAGTGGGAGCTGACCATTGAAAGAGATGAGAATTGTAAGTCTGCACAATGGAATAAATGCTCATTCATACACTGAAATTGACTCGGCCGGGATGATGGAATTAAGAGGGAAGGCCTTTGGGGGTTGGTAAGGCTCTACAGATAAAGACCAAAAAAGAGACTCCACTTCAGTGTGAAGAAGCAGGCCCTTACCACACATCAGATCTGTTTATAGAAAACACAGTTAGTGAAAGTCCACGCCCCTTATTTGATCTTGTATATTGCTGAGCACATTCCCCAGAATGAATACTGTTCTAAAGGCATTAACAAGAAGTGAATAAATATTAAAAGAAAGCTCTCAGTCCACGCTCTACAACTCATTGGGGGAAGCCTCCCCTTCCCTCTGTGGCTGAAACATAAATATAAGGTATGCCAGTGAGTAAATGGGAAAACAGAATAGCTGAAAGCTCACAGAGGCATCTATTCTATGTCTTTCCTGTATATGGAAAAGACTTGGAAATAGCATACTGAAAAAGATTAAACTCCACAGCAGTGCTAGCCGGAACTGGACAATGCTCTGAGGAGAGTCGATAGTTCTAAGAGGAGTTATCATGAGTTCACTGACAGGTAATGTAAGGTGGACATATTTTTCCTGCTTTCACAGGTCTAGAAAACACAGGAGACATAAAACATGGGATATTTACATCTTCCAATCTCCCTAGAGAATGAAACTAATGATGTGAAGTAAAAAGAACCACTTACTTAGCTTCATTTTAGTTTTTTTTTATAATTACAAGTGGATTATTTGCAACCTGGAAAGTTCTTTTAACTCTCTCACAGCAAATAATTTTTATCACTAGTTCACATCAAAATATGGAAGAGAATGAGTCAAAACTACATAGATATGAATTGAAGGTAATTATGAGTGTTTAGACTCCACTAAAGGCATGCAACATGTCTTCAAACAAGGCTGAATCATATGAGGAGAATTGAAGTAGATAATTAAAATTCCTCCACTGAAGTACAAAATCAGTTTGAGTTCTTAGTAATGGAGGGCAGGAAGTATAAAGCCTTAAAGTATGATTAACAGTTTAAGTCAAGTCAATGCTGTTTTAACTCAATAATGAAATTTAGTGCCTGACATTCCTAATATACAATCTTGATACATGCTGGTGAAAATTTGTCATTTTAGAGTAAATAATAACAGCTTTATTATACTGTACCAGGAGTTCTGTGTCCAATTTAAGGCATAGCAGTCTAGGAAACTTCCAAACTGAGTAAGTTATGAAAACAGGAGTTAGCCATATACTGTAATCCATGACCAGAGAAAAATGACAAAGAACTGACCTAGGAAGAGAAAGAGAGACTTTGGAAGCCTACGGTTGTTGACATAAAAGGATGAAAGCATTTTGGGCAAATGTTAATTAGATGTGAGTATTTGTTTTCAACACCAACTTGCCACAACCTAGGCTCACTAGAGATAGTCTCAGTTGATTAATTGTCTAGATTAATTTGACCTATGAGTATGTCTGTGAGTATCTTGATTGTTCATTTACTCAAGCCATTCCTTAGGCAGGGCATCCTAAACCATGCAAGACAGCGAAATGTTAGATCAAGCAGAGAGCATAGTATGCTCATATGTTTCTGCTCTTGGCTATGATTGTGATGTGTGTAGTTCCTTAAGCTATCGCCTTGACTTCCTCTCAGTGATGGACTTAAATCTGAAACTGTAGGCTGAACAACAAATCTGTATCACCCTTTTGTTGCCTGTGGTCAGGGATCACAGTAACACAAATGAAACCAGAACCAGGCCTGTTCTATGTAACTTTCAAAGGGTGAGAAGGTAACTCCAGAAAGAATATCAAGAAAAGGAAGGAACTGGAAGAGTAGAATTCTAACACATTTGGTCTAATATGAAATATGTTATTTGAATGCTAATAATTGTGAGAGTTAATTTTGATTTGCGAATTTGATTACATTTGAAATTATCTGGCAATCAGACCTGGTACCTCAGACTATTGTTGCCATGATACCCTGACCATAACAGACTGGATGCTCAAACTGTAAGTTAAAATAATGCCTGTTCCCATTAAGTTGCTTTGATTAGGTATTTTGTCAAAGGAGTGAAAAAAAGTAACAAATGCAGGAATCTTCATCTTTTAGAAAGTGTTCCTTTCTAAAAAAAAGAAGTCATTCCTTGGAGGACAGATAAAGGACAGGTTTAAGTGCAATGAGTAGAAGAAGAAAGAAAGCAGACAGTTGGGTCCAACCTGATGCATGTGGGATTCCAGGGTCATGTGGAACTTATTTGAGCTCTCACTTTTCTGTAACATGGGAGGGGAAAGAACAAAATTAACAAATATGTGGAGGGAAATGAGACCCACAACTACAAAAGAGAATTTGGAGTCCATTTGGAAATATTTCCAAGAAGTTGCATTTTGATAGTTTGAGTTGTTTTTGAATTTTGTGTCAAACTGAAAATTAGATTTTACAACTTTATGAGTTGGAGAGATATTAAAATTTTTGACATTGTTCTGTCCACTTGACATTCATAGGAAATCATGAGCATTTGAAATGAGGGCAAGAAAAACAATGTTAAATTTAAAGCAAGAATTTCCTCTTAGTTACAGGAGAATCTGTCTAGGAGTTTAGTGAGACTGTGCAAGTTAAACTGAACTAAATTGTGAAAGGGAATGGAGATGCTGAATAGCTTTGTTTAATATTGATCAGTGTAGGAAAATTTTCAGAATAATCATGTAGAATTAAAATAGACTACTATTGACTTATTTTCTTAATAGCTTGTAAATAATATAAAGTACTAAGAAAGCAAATACATAATACTACAGATAATCAACAAAGGGATGGATGCATGGAACTAAATGGTAGGAAAACAGAAATCTATTAAAACCTTGACAGTAGTAGTTAATTGCATGTCTGATCACTAGGTTCTTCTGGTAATATCAGTCTTCTCTGGGGTTACAGAGCCTAGGTGCTTAAAAAAATTATAAAGCTGAAATGTTCATGTTCTTTGAGAGTAGAAAATGACAATACCAGAAACAAGAAGAAGAAAAGCATACGTTAAATTAATTCAGACTTTCTCCATGACTCTTGGATACACACCCAACATCATTTAACACAGCATGTTGGTTGATATAACAGACATATATGTGTACATGTGTGCATATACACACTAAATCCATGTACATGTACCTATAAGAACAACTGCAAGAAATCAATCTGATAGTGGAATGGAAACTTCATCTCTACTTGCTAGCTTCCATGATCCTAGAAACTGGTATACATCTTATCAGGGAAGAAAAGTAATTAATAGTCTTGCCCACTTATGAATCCTGCAAATGATAATAAATGACTGGCAATAATAGTGGCATGAATGTTAAAGAAGTAACTAACCATTTTCTAATTGAATGAAGACCCAGTCCACAATACAGAACTCATGTCTAAAACTGTTCGATAGACCAAGGACTGATGGCTGTATAGATGATAAGCCTTAAGGGAGAAGTTATTACTATTAGGAGCATAGTATTAAAGTGTCTGTGAAATACTTATATTTATATCCCATGAATTAGTGTAGCTCTCTGCTCTTATGAGAGACCTTTATTGAAGCAGGTACCTATTAACACAAAGACCTATAACCTGTCAAAATAAGAAACTGAAGAGTACTCACCTCTAAATGGAACATCTGTGTCATATCCCCTCCTCTCAAGGCTTAGGAAATATCATGGAAGATGAATACAGAGAAACAGTCTTTTCTCTGTATGAAAAGCCTATTATATATATGAACTCGAAGCAGCTTTGACAGCATAAATAAGACCTTCATCACAAGATCAAACCAAACAAAAACCATGTATGGATAGGGGAGGGAGTCACAACCCCCTGCCTTGTGGTGAGCTATAAATAACTGATGGCTGCTAGAAAGAGATTTAGTCTTCATAGTTGCCTCCCCTGATAGGTGACCTATAGTCAGGTGAATGGTCCTATACCTATGCACATACTAGCAACACTAAGATGACTCAATGTGCTTTTTAAAGGTCATATGAAGGTATGTAGTAGTGGGAGGATAGAGAAGAAATTGGAGGAGGGCTAATGGGGTATAAGAATTGAATTTTTCAACTCTTAAACTAAAATACAAATGTAAAAATAATAACTCCAAAATGGTCTCTATCCCAAAGCACTATCTGCATAACAGAGATGATTCCATGCATTTTCACTGAGACATCCACACAGATATCACTTCCCTCTTCTCATTCACCAAAGCAGATTCCCAATCATTATTCCTTATGCCACGTTTAGGTTCAGTTAGCTTTTATGTTGACATTTTCCCCATTGTAATGCATCATTGTTCAACTTTTCCACACTAGTAAGACAACCATGTACTGAAAGACACAATCACTCTCAGTGCTAGGCTAATGGTGATGTTTAACAGCACTGTTAATACATGAGTGAGTAAATGCTGGAATAGATGTTGTAAATCCATATTCCTGACCACTTCTCTATATTATGAGTCATTTACATACACATTTAACTACAGGTCAAAGCTTTTCCTCCAAAGTAGCACCTCTGGGCCATATGGAATTATTCTTCCCTAATAATGTAGAAGATGTAAAATGCATTAACCAGTCTACTAATGAATAGAAAGAGGTGGTTCTGTATCAGGGAGATTTGCTAAATGACTTACTTGGAACATTTCTTATTCATTAACAAATAAACACTGTACACTATGCCAACTCGGGCAGTAGTGATAATGTCGTCTTTGTCACTGCTGCCTTTATTTCATTCTTCCAAAAATATCAATGTGTTTGGGGAGGTGCCACAGAAATAAAGCAAATGTATTTAGCCAGAACAACTCAGTTCTCCTTCTGTGTCCACATCCTCTTACTCTGCAGACCAATGTAGAAACCATTTCCCTCCTGCAAAGGAGCCAGCCTTTGCCAAACTAAACAGCAAGCACAAAGCAGATGGAGCCAGCAACCTGGCTCTGCCTCTAGGCTCTACCTTTGGTTGGCAATAGGCATTTTCTGTTCCTTGCACAGAATTTTCACTGACCTCTTCAGGAGCTTCCAACTTCTTTGAGAAGTGTTCATGTAGTTGGATTTCTCTTAGAAAGTTTAAATTCTCTATCCTTACCTGGTAGAAAAAAAAATTCATCAAGTTGTGGAAAATTCACAAATTTTTGTGAATTGTTTTGAGTAATTGTGAATTATTTTCTGCAAAACAGAGTTTGTGATTATGAATCCTTTGACCTAAATAGTACATAGTTTAAGCACCACAAACACAAGTATTTGCTCTGGGCAAGTGGTAGACATAGAAACTCTTGTAACAACCCTGAAATGTTTACAGAACAACCCCTTGTGCATTGCCATGTAGTCTTTCTATAGGCTCACTATTAGGGCAGAAGAATGAAATCTCCATTCCAAGTGGAAGCCATTCTTTCAAGACAAAATTTCTCACTTTTTTAAAATAAACATTAAAAAGAATGTTTATTAAACATTCCCTTCCTATTTCCCCTCCCAAAAAGTCTACCTAGTTGATCCTTTGTTCTCTCTAGAAGCCATAACAGTTGATAACATCTAGCCCTTAGGAATCTGTCCACAATATCTGCTGGGAAGAAACTGGTCTCTGTCACCAAGCAACTTTATAATTTCTGTTGTCTCCTTTTCTAAATGTAGTGCCTTGATACATCCTTCTTGAAGTACATAGACACATTGTGATTCTGAAGACTTTATTCAGTCTAGCAGCACAGATCTTGCCTTTGGATCCTGACATAAAGCTATTTCAAAGCCTCACCCAGTTGACCCCAGTAGCACAAGGACTTGATGGGTGTGGCTGTGAAGTGCTGGTAGCCACACCCCATCTGAGAATCAAAGAACAAGCCCCAGGCCCCAAGAGCTTTCCCAAGACAGTCAGAGATTTTTGATTCCTACTCCTGGTTTGGGGCCTTTGGGTTAGAGAAGAAAACAAGCCAAGTAAGAGCCAGTTTGTTTCCATGTTTCTACCTTTCTCCTCTCTGTGGGAAAAGAAAACAAACCATCTTGGATATCTAAAGGCCCCCTGATAAGAAATGTCCTCAAAACTGATTCTAGCTTTCTAAATGATGACTTTCAATAAAATACACCAAAGTCTGTCCAGCTTGTTTTCTGATACTTATAATGAGAAGTAAATTCCCTTCCTTTTCAAGAAAATTAAATTTCATAGCCATTATTGGATTCTAGTCATCTCAATACTTATTCTCTTGGCAAAACTCATCACTGAATAGCCTGTATGACAATGATTTACAAAGAATGGAAACTACAACAGTTTAAACAGCCACACATAAAAAACTACACATTTAAAGAGCTGGACTTCCAGATTTCTTCCTGATGATGGGAGAAACATGAGTTTTATTTAAACCTGTGTTTTCGTTCTCTACCATGTAGCCACCATACTGAGTTAAGAGAAATGAGATGAGAAAGTTTGGGAAAAATTCCAACTAACAGAAATAATTTCCCTCAAAACATTTGAAAATGGTGGTTTAAGGCAAAACTTATTAGATAAAGTATAAGCCAAACCAAGATATGTTGGTCTTATCATTTTCCGGGCACTGGCTAGAAAGAAGTAAACCAAGATCACAATTCTATCCTTCAACACGCGTTCCCTAGTTACACTGGTCTATTATTTTATCAAGGTATCAATGTATTTACAGAACATGTGCCTTTATGTAGATGATATCTATAGTATATCCTAGCAGCAAGACAAAGAGAGCACCTTTTGCCTTTTAAACTCTTTTGGTTAACAACTGTTATTCATAATCTCATCAATAGTAATACAACCAACACTAGGCAGATTTAGGTGATCTGTGGGTGTTAGTTCATCTTTTAGCATGAACAAGAAACAAAGTCTGACAAAGGAGGAAGGGTTTCTTTGGGGGTCATGGTGACAGGAGAATCAGTTTGTGGTTGCTAAGCTCCAAGCACTTAAGAGGAGTCAGGTACACAGTAGTTTCTTCAGCTCATGAAGGAGAAAGAGAAAAGAGGAGAGAAGAAGAGAGGAGAGGAGAGGAG
>NW_021621192.1:2345400-2383184 GCF_004785775.1 Grammomys surdaster
GGGGAGGGGAGGGGAAGGGGTGTGAAGGGAAGGGAGGGGAAGTAGAAAAGAGAAAAGCAGAAAAATCAAAGTATAAAAGAGGAAAGGAGGAGAGGAGGGGGAACAACAGAAAAAGGAAAGGGAACTGGAGGTGAAGGAAGAAGAGGGGAAAGAAAAGGAACAGACACTCTTATAAGGACCTACCCCTCCTGACCTACTTCCTCCAGCCAAGTGTGAAGAACTCCCCCCAAATAGCTCTATCAGCTATTAAGCTTCAATGTTAAGCCTTATATTTTAAACCCAATTCTCTTGACACCATGCACATTATGTCTCCATCATCTTGCATCTCTGCATAAAACAATCTAATTTTGTCCCTTAGGGCTGGAGAACATGCAGCTCAGGAACCCTGCAGGTGTGAGCCAGTGCTAAGATAGACAGGGGATTTAAATCGACAAAGCCAGATGTCCTATTATAACACACAACAGCACTTCGTAGGCTACTTTCCAGTTAATTGTGTTTGGCACTTGAACCCTAATATTTTGTCGTATCCTAATAGGAAACTATATTTCAACCGAGACCTTGTCCTTTCTACCCCACTTTTCTGCAGCAGACATGTGGAAGTAGAGGCCAACTATTGTGGGCTGTGTGGACAAGGACATTGTCTAAGAATGAAGAAGCAAGAAACTAGAAGGGTATGGAGCCCAGACTCTGTGGAGCCAAGCCACTAGTCTGTGCTGCTTAAGACTTAACTGTCACTAAACTGAAAAATAAACTTTAATCTTATTTAAGTCACTTTTATTGTTGATGTCTGTTAGTCCAGATGAACCTATAATTTAATTCATGTTTATGTTTTCAAATTACCCTAAAGCATGTGTTGTGATTTACAGACTGCTGATAGTTCTCCACTGCAGCCAAAATGAAAGGCCAACCCAGAACATGTGGGCTTTCACAATCTGACCAATACCTCTCTTCCTTTCCACTTTCTTTCTATTCAGGCAGACTGATAGATTTATTGTTTCTTCAACATTCTCCATCTTCCTGTGCCATGAACGCTAATATCAAAAGGTCATTTTATTCCCTGGATGTGATGGTTACAGCCTACCTTTGAACCCACAAAGGTACAGATACAATAAAGGTTGTTTTGTTTAGCTAGGAAAGGCAGAGGAGGGACGTCAAAGAAGGAGGGGAGGACGTGGAGAACAAAGGAGGGTTTGAAGAAAAGGAGTAAAGGAAAGAAAAACCTACGACTAGGTGGCTGTTGTGCCATCTTATGGATGGCAGAGCATCATACATACAGGATTCAAGAAAGAAGCAATCATCCTATGAAGTCCTGGGAGGAAACACTATAATCATAGGCAGGTTTTATATCTTCCATGAACTTCATGTTTGTTTACATTTATTCCTTGGGAAAGCAATTAGGCAAATGAGAAACATTAGAAAATTGGTTTACACTCATTTACTCAAGTATTTTCTCCTCATATACAGTAATTTGAATAAGCCGCAAATTAATTTTTGAATCGCCAGTGCCAAATGTATTTCAGCCATTTAGGATACTCAGGGAAGCTATTTGAAATTGAATTTACTTTCCAGGGGTAATAACTGACAACCCAAATGCCAGCACATTGGCATACTTAGAAGGGGCTCGTTCTGTTTTCAGTTACGGCCTTCTGCCTTGGTTTATCCTGTGAGAAGTAGCAGCCTTGCCTAGGCACATGTTTAATTTTCCACTTTCTTGGGAGAACTTTTACTTGATTATTAAAAACACTGATGTGGAGAAAATTAACACAAGGGTTCTAAAAAACAATGTAAGTTCTTTTAAAGGAGAGCTCATGAAATGGTGGTAAATCAAATATTACTGCCACATTTGTATCATTAAGACTGAACCACTGGTGTTTCTTTTCTGACTGGGAGAGTCTATGCATTATCCCTAAATCTATATCTACAATATTTTGGAAGAATGTATTGTTATAAGAGAGAGGTTTTATCTAGTCTTTCCTCAAAGCCAAGGCAGCGAAAGTTACTCACAGAAACTGACTAAAGTAGTATCCCTACATACAAAATGTGGAGTGTCCTCTGAATGTGGAGTGTCCCCTGTCTAGTTTTACCCCCGAGCAACACAACATCACAGATTGTTCCCTTAGTACCAATGCAGTCTACAGATGAAAAGAAAATGAGACAACATGAGGTGGGGGTGATCCTCTTTTCTCTGTGGCCAAAAAGGAGCAAACCTTTGAAAACCTGTATCTGTTATTGTACAGAGAATGATGTATTCACTCAGACCTTTAAACTCGAATGTTTACATTCCAACCAAATACAACATCATCAAAGGCAGATTGAAGTCTGCTTTGGATTTTTATTTTCAAGCCCCACTGAGTACACCATAATTTACTGAGATACAAATCAAAGAAACAAATACCTGACACTCCCTTCTTCATAAAATTAAAATTGTGAGTCACGACTTAATGTCAACTCTTGATATGGTTCTTCAAGTAATTTTAGCATAAAAAATTTATCAAATGTTTGTATCACGCTTTACAGTTTCAGATTCATTATTTCGTTATGCAGCCTGTTGTTTCTGTATAGTTATCTTGTTAAACTTTTGAAAAATGTGTCATTTCCTATTGCCAATGTATTGATTCACTACACATTTTAATGAGCAATAACTGCAAACCTACTACCTTTCAAGTTCAGATCACATTGTAACCACTCTTCCCAAAGTATTTTCCAACAGGACCTTATGCAAATGGATCCATAGTATCATACAAATCCTATTGCACCAATGGAAGGATTTCTCTGTATGACATTGCTAATAAGTAGATATAGTTAAAATATAGTAAATCAACTAAAATTTGAACAATGATCAAACATTTCCCTTTGATGTGGTTCTAGACACAGGGATAAGCTTTCACGCTTTTCCTACTGACTCAGTTGTCAGTCTCCAATCATAGAAGAGCTCTGGGAGCATGTTAGAAGTACACTAGCAAAGCTGCATGGCAAACAGAGGACCAGCAAGACTGCTTTCTTTTGCACAAGGGGAACTTTTCTCCCTGGGTATTCTGGGTTTGCATTAATCTGTTGACAGTTCCCACAGCCAGAAACTATCCTTCTGTGCCCTCAGCTTTTGTAACTACTTCTGCCTACTCTACTTGTTCCACAGGCACGCCTTATGCTCTTCAGCCAACACTTACTTATGTCTCCCCGTTGACCCTTCTGCTGGAATCCCTTGTCTCATCTTTTTGTCCCAGACAATCT
This sequence comes from Grammomys surdaster, assembly GCF_004785775.1. Taxonomy (NCBI): domain Eukaryota; kingdom Metazoa; phylum Chordata; class Mammalia; order Rodentia; family Muridae; genus Grammomys; species Grammomys surdaster. The sequence goes on from NW_021621192.1 coordinate 2,348,632, forward strand.
GCTCTTCTCCATAGACAGTATGTCCAAACAACTCCAATTTGTATTCTGTGACCTTTCCAACAACCCACACACCCTCTTAAATGGATGTTTTACTCATAGAATCATGATGCTTTTCTTCTTTCCCTAGGAGTCTCTGTATTAGAAAGTTTAGAGATCTGTGCCCAGTTTTGTTTTGTTTCTTTTTTTCTTTTACTTATGAGCTTAAAAGCTAAGATTTATCGCATGCTTTCAATGTGCTAGTTACCATGATAGGAACATTGTTTAAGCTCCATTACAAGGGTTGGAGGTCAGGCGTAACCCTACTATATGGGTGAGGAAATATGCTTGGACAGTTTTAATGGCTCGCATGTTTGCACAAATGCCTTACCCATCAAAGTCAAACATAGACATTAACTCACACCCATCAGACTCCATGTCCTAAACAGCACAGAAAAAAATACAGTGGTTGTACCTAGTAATGCCACAGGGAACATTTACAATGTGATATTCCACACAAGTGTGTTATAAGAGCCCAAAAGTAGTCATTAGAAGGGAAGTGGCTAAGTGTGGAATCTAACTGTAAGAGACTTGTGTGATTCCCAGAGCTGGATAGAAAAAGAGATGAGTTGTCACTAGAAAGAAGGTAGAAACTGGCAAGCAGTTTTTCAGTCTCAGACAGTGGGAGTTGGGGCTATGAAAGAACAGACTAGGAGGAGCTAGACCACTATACTAGAAACAGTCACTGGCTGCCCCTATAGCAGAGGTTGAAGTATAAATCCTAAGTGGTATTTCTTACCCTCTGTGACCTGGAACTACCTCTAGTGACAGTTTCAGGAAAAAAAAAAATCTGATTATCTTAAGGGAGTCTAGGTAGTCATTCACAGAGTAGCTTAAGTACATCACAGAGAGGAGAGGGACAGGTTGAGAAGAGGCATACAATGACTCCCATGACCCTAATGCCCATACTGATACCACAAATCCATGATGCCTCATGTATCCCTCCCATCTGTGGTTGACAATTGCCTATAACTGTGGCAGAGATCACCATTATTTCTTCCTCCTTCCATATCATTCTTCCTCCTAGACAATGCTAAACACTTCATTCACGTGGTAATAGGAATATAACAAGTTAGTTGTCTGTAGCTAGGAAGGATGAGTGTGAACATCAAACATGGATCCCAAGTAACTAATCACCAAGAAGTTGTGCTATACTGTCCCCAACAGTATAAAGATAGCACAGGAACGGCAGACTTCACGTTGGGCCTCTGTGCAACATTATTCAGTGAATTACTGTTAAACCAATTCCATGATTCTAGTGACTAGAGATCCCCTTGTAAGCCAGGCTGTTTGGGTAGCTTGGGAGATCGTCAAAAAGCTCACTGTTATTTCTATCTAGCCCAGTGTCTCTCCTTCAAAAGAGGAAAAAAACTGTGGCTACCACTTTAATGCTGTTGAGAAGTAACTTACTTGGCCTTTTTGTTACAACAATTGATATTATTGTTGGAATTCATTACTTCTCAAGTGTCCTCTATTTAATCTGTTTCACATTCATAAGGAGTATGAAATCCAAAACCAGCACAGACTCAATTACTCTCATTTCTTGACCTGAAGTGTAATTGTCTAACATATGGGAGACGGAACATTTTGAGGAAACAACAATGGGTCTGGTGCTTCAGAGTGACAAAGTCTCCAGGGATAGATATTCACCCAAACATATTTAATCCACTTCATTACAAAAATTACATGAGAAATTTCATAAGCGCCATCTTACTCACAGAATTTTAGGTATTTCCTGTTCTCAAGGGCAAAGAAATACTGCAAAATCAACATTTTTTTAATGACATTTCAGTACTGTCTCTCTTGGCTGAAAAGAGAGAAAGTAAAAGACAGAAATGAAAAAGAGAGAAAGGCTAATTAAGCATTTTCAACTCTTAATAGTTGGTTTTACAGTAAACCTTTAAGCCAATTTGTATTCTGTGTGAACAAGTTTATCTATCCTCCTGGTGACAACATCATGAATAAATTAAACTAAATACATCTGCTTTCTCTGGGATTAATTCTTCCTTGATTACTATAATACAAAACTGAGTACTAGCATTTCCATTTTAAAATGAAGCACCTCTTAATTCAATTATCTGGCACATTTTAGGATTAAAAAAAAATCTATTTGCTACTGCTCATCTGGAGTACAGTCTGAGATAAGCCCATCTGAACTGTGGCAGAACCTAATGTTTATTAAAGTCTGTGAAATGAATTCACATTGAATATGATCCCTTGGTCTGAATATTGAGTATCAAGCCAGTATAAACTTAAGCTCTTCTGGAAGAGAAGTTAAGAATTTCTCTCAGTTCCATGTACCCTGCACCCTCCCAATCACCACTCCACAACACACACACATGCACACAGAATTTTCCTCCATCATACTGCCCAGAGGGCTAAGAGACAGGTTTCATCACGCTGTCTTTCTCCTGACCCCTATTCTGTTCTATGGCGGGAGTCAGAGATACTGATCCTTGCACACTATTTTTCCCCCAAGTTTCCAGTGCATTTACAGCATTAGGCAATGAGTGTTAACTTGCGAGGACAGTGAAAAGCCCAAATACTTCTAACTCTGCTTACCTAGGGCTCAACAATAGAGGTCAGCTGTAGTTAGAAATCCCACAATACAGTTCCCCTTTGGTCTCTTCTGCTATGGCTTCCTTCCTTGTTAAGTTGCTTCTTTGGTGTTCTATTGGTTTCTCAAGACTTCTGCTGTAAGTATAATAAAGTTGCTCTATGAAATCCCCACTACTTTAAATCTGTTAGGTAGTTTTCCTTTTGGGGGGGCAGGGATAATTAATACAAATAGTTTCAAATGATACCACACTATATTGTCTCTCACACTGACTTCATAGAAACTTAAACCATGGTAATAAGTAGACAGTAAAGGGGACAGGGCTCTCTCCCACATGTCATCAGAGGTTCAGCCTCTCAATGTCCCATGCTGCTCTCTGTATAGGTTGCAATCTGGATCTTTTTATTTCTTCATCATTCACTCTAAAATGAAAGTAAATCTGGCTAACATCAGCCATAGCACTCCTTGCCTCTTCTATAGTTAGTTTTGGCTTTTCCTGTAATTCGAACAATTTAGCCCCCAACCTAGTCCCTACTAGAAGGCAGCTTCTCACAGTAAAGATAGGAATAGTACAGGGTTTGTGATCCACCTGATGTTCTGAATCAGATACTACTCATGCTTTAATCTGCTGGCTGGTCAGAGCTTGCTATGGCCACAAACGTCCAGAAAGAAGTTTGGTGCCTTAGAACTGCCACACAGTATCTTAAGGAGTGCATTTTCAGACCCAAAAACTCTCTTACGTCTTTGGCCCTGGAAAATCCAACACACCAGACATTAGATCTGCTTCCCAAAGCTCCAGCATCCAAACTAAAGGCTGCAATAGCAGACCTTATCCAACTCTTCCCTGTCTTCCCCTAGAAGCACTGCCAGCCAGTCTCTGAAACTCTCTTGAAGAGCCGGCTCCCTCTCTTCTATAACAAACGAAAATGTAAACAGTCCCTTGAAACAAATGGGAGTCAACTATTCTTTTTTCTGGTTTTCAGCCTCTTGCTCTACCTTTTCTTCCACCCTAGAATAAAACAAAGCATCAGGTGATGTCAAAATATGTCGATGTTCCTTAGTAATGTTGGAGGAAAGAAGTTATCGAGAAGGGGCCTATGGCTTTCCTATATTTTTGTGCACCCAGAGAAACAAAGCTACAGAAACAAGTGGTACACGTTAGTTTAGTTCTACAGACAACGTGCCATAGAACAATGTGGAAAGAAAAGAGACAGGCCTATAGGATATCAATAAGAATAGGTCTCTACCTACACCACTGACCAGTCAGACAGGCCATAAACTTGAGGGTTAAGAGACGAACAGTATAAAGCCTGAGATATCACCTGGGGAGTTAGGATTCTGGCATGTGAATGGGGATGGAGGTGGGGAGCATGAACCATCACTTTGTTGTACTCACGGATTCAAAAAAGTCAGTACCTTTATTCCCCCTTCCCTTTGGATCTTTGTTGTTCTCTTCTCTTTGTTGTTGGTCCTTAGATAATCTGCAAGAACACTCTGGATATATTTATTGTGAATAAATGTCACTGACAAAATTTTTCATCTCACAAAAGAGAAGTGTTCAATTCTGATTTTTATAAGCTCAGTAGTTATTTTTACATTTATATTTTGCACCGCTTTTGTAAAATGCTCTGGTTTCCTATGTCCTAATGGACTCAATACTTAACAATTAACTCTGGACTATATTGCTTAAGATCAGCAATGTACCTGCCCCTAGAGGTGTGGCAGGTGGGGCTGCCGTCTCACATGTGTGTCAGTAGGTGGCAGAGAGGAGAGAGGCTATGTTTCCCCCGCAGCGTTCGGACTTATGAAGTCTGAATGATTAGTAGCTTAGCATTTCCTGAGAAAGCAAACCTGAGACGACCTCCAATCTATCACCAGGCAGGCCCAGACAGGATCCCAGCACAGGGAGCAAGCTTAAGACCAGAAGAACCCGGCCTGGGATTATAAACCCCAGGTGTCAGTGAGACAGACACAGCAGACACTCAAAAGGGGCCACTTGGGCAAGCCTGCTGAGAAGAAAGCCTGAGACAATCAGCAGACCAGTACCATGGGACCCGGACAAGAAGTTAGCCTGAGATGACCACCAGTCTGGCACCCTGCAGGCCTTGGTGGGTAGACAATGTCCGAGATGACCCCTTCCCCGTGCCATAAGGTGTGAGCAGAGTATAGCATTCCTGAGACCACTACAGATACTTAGAGACCCCCAGGCACCACTAAGAGGAGCAAGTAAGTGGTGGAGAAATGAAAGAGAAAGAAACAGAAGGATGTAGGTACAATGAAGAGAGGCAGAACTGGAGATTTGTAGGTACTGATGTGAGTAGCTGTTGGTAACACCTGGGACTACGGTAGGGGCTGGATCTGTGCTGCCACTGGGGACCACGTCTGAGTCCCAAATGTCCCTGGTCTTGGCTGCCTCACAGGAATATGTTCATGTCTGAGGGTTGTGCAGAACTGGCCCTACCCTTCATCTGGGCATCCTGGAATAACTGTCCTTGGGGACCTGAGAGCAGAAAAGCTGACCCCACCCCTAGACTGCTGTAGCGAGAGTGGGCCTTGCGTACTGTGGGAATGGCAAGTGAGCCAGCCCCAGGTTATGAGCGTGGAAGAGCTAGCCCTACCACCACTTGTCTCCTTTGCAGTGTTATGGACAAGAGAGAAACACTCTCCTTCCCACTCTCCCCTCACCACTGGAGGCAGGTGGGAGACCTGTCCCTGGGGTCATGAGAGCAGGAGAGCAGGTCTTGCACCTCACCTGAGCAGCTGAGTAGAGCTGACCCTGGATATGGAGGTTGCAGATGAGCCAGCCCCAAGGGCATGCATGCAGAAGAGCTGGGCCTGCCTCTTGTTTGCTGGATGGCAATGTAGACCTGAGGGAGCCCTCCTTCCCACCCTTGATGCTTACTATCTGTGCCAGGATGGAGAGCTGATCCCAGGCTCAAGAGACTGGGAGAACTGGCTTTGTTCCTCACTGACTGCAACACTCAAAGTTGGCCCAGCAGCTTGCCTGGGCAGCAGGATAGAGCTGGTCCTGGCCACAAGGGTTGCTGGTGAGCTGACCCTGCGGGCATGAAAGTGGGAGAGCCAGTGGGTTGACCATCTCAGCTACTTCTCAGGCCCAGATCTAGGACTTTGAATTGGTCTACCCCAACAGCTACCTCATGGATGAACTGCAAAAAATGCATTCAGAGGCTGGGTGTACAGATGGAAAACTACAGGTTCTCCATGACACGGGGCAATAACAGGATATCCTATCAGAGAATAGTCCTAGTGAAGTTCCAGTATTGATAGAGTAGCAGAACCCAGAGGCCACAGACCAGACCAATGAGTTATTGCAATAAACATTTGCAAGCAAAGAAGTATGGACAAATGTGTGAATTGTGGGACACAACATGGCATACTACAGCTTCCATGATGAGAGATTTTTTTCTCTCTGTTGTGGGGGAAGGTTGCCAGGTTGAAGTGTGGGTACAAGGGGAGGAGAAAAGGAGTGGGACTGTGGTACACGATATGAAATTCATAAAGAACAAATAAAAGCTTTAAAAGAAATTCAGCAAGGTGATAGTCTTTGTAAAGGGATTTGGTTCTAGTTTCTGAAGTGTCATTTCACCTTGAGACTTACCACTCACAGACTAGTTCTCATGTGTGCGCTCTGCCTCAGTGAAATTTGCTTTTACTACCATTGATGCTATAAAATTATAGCATAAGCCCGACTTTGACTTTTAATAAACACATATCTAGAATATTTTATTAACTGCACTGCATGTACATTTAGATTATGAAGGGAAAATGGCATCCGTAATAATGTGAAGAACTTCCGGAGTGGTCTCTAGGAGCCACGATTTCCATATTAGTCCTTTTTTGGGGGGGAAAAACAAGTCTAGGTTGCATACTTGGAATGTTTTCACTGCGAAGCTTCGCATGCCAAGCTAAATCCGCTTGCTGCTTCCCTGATCAAATCTAGGAGATCTGTGAAGGGCAGCGGGCTTTTTCAACTGCTCAGCCCCTACGCGGAGTCAGATGTCTTTATCCTAAGCTTTAAGTTCACTTGTGCAAAATCAGGCCCCTAAGCTGTGGGCAGCTTTGTGTCAGCTAGATATATGTGGGCACAGTCTCCATCACTTGGCTTGACAAACCACACCAGAAAATCATACATCACATTTGAACTCCACAGGTAGCTGACCTTTATCCACTTTGGTCCCTTGAAAGTAGTAAATCACTCTGATACCCCAAGTGCCCTGGCCAAAGGCCACAGTGGATTAGAAATGCAAAGGAAAGTGATCTCTGCTTCCACTTTGCATGTCTAATGAAGAATAAAGTAAAATGTCATAAAGTGATGCAGAGGAGAGGCTGCAGGTTTAAAGCCAAACATCTTTTTGAATACTGGCAGCTCCACACAATTGCTAGAACATCCTGTGTTTAAAGCTTAGCCTCTGACCTACGGCATGCAGATATCAGTACCTGCACTGTAGTAGCAGTATGGCAATCATAATCTGTCAGGAAAACAGCAGCCATCACTGTTCATATCCTCACGTTCTGAGAGAGAATAATAGGCAGACTTCTGTAACATAACAGAACATGAGAAAGAGAAAACATGAAGCTAGGGTCCCACAGCCGCACAAACAACCCTGTTAAACTCAGTGAGTTTCACAAACAGGACATGAATCTGGGAAAGGCATTTTCAGTGAGGAGGTGTGGAAGGAAGTTAAAGAGTGAGGATTAATGGTAATTAGAATGGATTTCATATATGTCTGATTGAAAGTGTCAAAAAACAAAGCGAACTAAAGTTTACAAAAAGAAAGAAAAGAAAATATCCAGGTGAAACTGTAACACAGATAGACCTCATTGCCTACTGGATATATCCACCATAATTCTGTAGTCCCCTGTGTGAGAGTCTGTAACCCTCCCTGGGAACTCAAACACCACACTATTGGAGTGACACGTACATACCAGGAAGGTTCGGTACTTGCAAGCTGCATGACAGTCACATCACTGAATAAATCTCTGATTTGATTTGAAACATTTAACCAGATAAGGAAGAAGCTCTTTGCGTTTAAGTGATGGGGGCTGCAATGGGTAGCCAGGCTGTGGAGTGGATTCAAGGCAGCAAACTGTAGCACCTCCATGGAAGTCACATACAACCCCAGGGATCAAGCCCCCAGATACTGAAAAGCTGGGTGATATCATCTTGCAACACTGTGTTTTTCATTTGTTTTTTTCTTGTTTTTAAGGCAACTTTCCTACTTGATTCTGATTCATTTTCTTCTTGATCTTGAGAGGCAGGACATTTACTCCCCTCTCTAAAAGTCTGAATAAAAACAAAGAGATTTTACCTTTACTTACATGAGCTACTACAGTAGCAAATTCAAAACAACGAGAAATATGGTGAGACTTGGTTTCAACTGAGCATAATAGATGCATGCCTTAACAGACCTCAGGCAGAGAATGGAATTCTACAAAGGAAGAGGACACTGCCCTAAGGTGCAGGAATCACTGATTCCTTTTTTGAAATAGCAAGTTGTGCAGAGTGGGAGTCAACTCAGGGCCAGAAGAGCAACGAAGCCAACACACCTCAGCTAAAACTAGTGAATTGGTATACAAGAAGGAGAGATGGCAATAACAGTCTGTTGCTGTTTGAAAGTCACAGTTCAAAGCAGGTGAAGTAAGATTAATAAGCATTTATTTCCCAAGACATTGCTGTGCAAGACAAATAAACTGATAAGCATATCCACAAGGGAAATAAATAAAACTGTCTCCTGACAGAAAGTTTAGAAAGGAAATTGAAGCACAATCATAACAAAGATTTGTGCTGCCTACACTTGCTTTCCCAGCTGCTTTCTTAGACTGTTGTTCAGCAAATAGCTATCTCTAGGGGAACGGCCTTGTTTACAGTTCAAAGAGAAGTTGATATAGAATAGAATGTATCCAGTCATGAGATGAGCAAAGTAATTTAAGTGACACAAGAACTTCATGAAACAGCTGCAGACTGAAATGTACAGTTGCCTCTGATACTTTCAATAATACTTTTCATAATATTTTTATTGATTACTTTGGGATTTCACATCACAAGCCCCAAGCACCCTCACTTTCCAGTCCTCCCAGGTCCACCCCCAAACCTGTGACTTCCCTGCCCCCCAAAAAAGAAGAAAAAGAAAAAAGTCCAATTTGTGTTGTACATATATTTACTGGAGCATGGTTAAGCTCCTGGGGGCCTGCACCTTAAAGAAAACTGAGTCTTTCTCCACTCTCGTCCCAAACAGAAGTCATCCACTGTGGAGAGCTATACTTCAGCATCCTTATTAGAAATTTGAAGCATTTTCTTCAATGGCTTTCTGTCTAGGCTGTTACTTTTTTAGGGGGAAGAAGGGTTAGGGATTGTCACAGAAGCCTTCTATGCCCCTCTTTCTCAACCATGAGTCTGCAATCATCAATTCCATGCCAAAATCCCTTGTCCTTTACAGTTAGCGGTAGCATGGATCATGAACTTACATATTGTTTCTGATGATAGCAGGAATCACAGACATGAATGTGGTTTCCAGGGGGAGTATATGGGCTTTAGCCACTGCATAGACCATAGATACCACCAGAGCAGCACAAGCCAAGGACATCAACATGGTCTCGGGTGGCAGCACAGGCCATTCACATCAATATGGCCTGGACAGCATCATGGCCCACTGACATAAACATGGCTTCAGGCTGCAGTACAGAACACAGACACCTGTATGGCCTTTGATAGTAACATGAGCATCAACATGGGCCCCAGCTGCAGTAGGACCATGGACCCTAACATGGCCTTCAGTGGAAACACAGCCCAGCGACACTGGCTGCAGCACAGACCATGGCACCAACATGACCTTTGGGCCATGGACTTGGATTTGGGCCAGGGACATGGACATGGCACCTAGCTTCTGTAGGACCATGGGTGACCACAGGAATCTCAGACTTAAGATGGCCTGGAGCAGCAGAGAACAGATACCAAAATGGCCTCTAGGAGCAGTACTGATCATAGAAGTCTTTCAAGGAGGTCCAATCCTAGAAATGAAACATTCTTCATCTCGGACATACTGTCATTGCTCAGAATCAGGGTAACTATGCAGCTGGACAGAGTGTTCAGGGGCTGAGTCTATGCCAGCTCTAAGCTGCTACATACCACCCTGTCTGCCCTACTTAGCAGCAATGTGTTCCCCAGACCACCCACTGCTCCATCTGTCCTACCTCTCCATCGAACATACTTTCATCACAGTAGTGTAGAAACTGCATTGTTTATAGATAGATAGATAGATAGATAGATAGATAGATAGATAGATAGAGGAAGATAGACAGATAGGCATAGATACAGATATTTACATATACATATGCATATGCATATGATATACATATACCACCCAAACAGTTCAAAGCCTCTGGCCTCTGAAGCACCATAAATGCTGGACCATTGCAGAGACTCCTCTCAAATATCCTCCTGTTGCCCATAGTCATGGTGATCTTTTGACTAAGTAAGGTGTTGGTGGGAGGGGCTAGGAGTGGGGGATAGGTTCTATAAAAGCTCCTGGCTGCTACACAACTCCCTGTTCTATATGTATGATGCCTAAAGGCTCATCAAACTTGACCTTTGTGCTTATAGCCTGCAGGTATTTACTACCTTCACTCTCTCTGTCTCCCAGCAGGGTAAGCAGCATGGGATGCAGGCACAGTGGGCTCCAAGCTAGGTGCCAGCTGATGGGCTCAGGACCAGTCCCCTGTCATCAGTGCTGGGAGCACCATGGCTCATCAGGCATGACTTCTGTGCTTATAGCTACTATCTGAGATGTGGTAGTGAAGACCCATCATTCCTGGGCAAGATAGGCAAGTACTATTAACAGCTAAGTTAATCTCATAGTGAACTGATCCACTGATGTCTGGTTAACAAAACAGGATCCCAACATAGAAGCAAATACAAAGACTTAGGTCATGATATAGAAAATAATTAGGAGGTGCTAGAATAACCCAAAAGAGCAAACAAGAAAGTGTTACCTAAAAATACAAAACAGCAGAAAGCTGATGGTACATTTGAGATGCAAGAGAAAAGGAAGGGATGGTTTCTTGCCTTCGGTGAGACAAGAGCTGCACTCACCACAGGTGCTAGAGTGCAGACAGCATTGCCTGTTGGAAGCCAAGCTATAGTTGGAACTTGAGGAACTGAGTAGATGCAGCCAGAGCTGTTTCCCGGCAGCAAAGGGGAAGACACTCTCCCAAGTTTCTGCCCAGTACTGATCTCCATTATTGTTGCAGTTTTACCCACCAGGCAAACTTAAATAAAAGCCAAATGGCATGGACACATAAGACTACATCATAAGTTTGCATCATGTCCTACCATGACAGCTACAGAAGAAGGGAGTTAGATCTGAAATCAAATGGATAAAGAGGTACTAACACAATAATAAGACACAAAAAGTTGAAAAAGGGAAATAGCTTTGTTTCTATGTCACTTACAACACTTTAGTGACATATGTATGTGTCACAGATAGGACAAGAATATTGTACATAAATATTAAATAATTAAAGATGAAGTTCCCATTCATTTTGTAATCTCAACTGCCCTCCATAAAGGTAACTATCGTCATTTGTTTTTTGCTTATTTCTAAAAATTTGTCATGACCAAAATTAATATATATTTAAAGATATATTTATATTATTTTATTCGAATGTTTGCTTGCATGTATGTATGCATACATGCATACAGTGTCCACTGAGGCCAGAATTCTGAAATTGTATTCACTAAAAATGAAATGACTGCAATTGCCTTTGTTTGTCCTTTAAAATGTAACCACAAAACAGGAGAAGAGCAGACTGATTGAGTTTTAGGGAGCAGGAGAGTTTTAAATGCCACTGTGCTTTTTGTTTGTTAAATTCATACAATCAAATATGACTATAAAGTATTAAGGTTGTTTTATGTGGCCAATAAAGCAACCTGAAATAAAACTGGTCCACCACCCTGTACGTAGTTTACATAACTCTCTAACATGCTTGTGCTACAGCTGAGTAAAGGCCATATATTACTTCTGGAACTTAAGACATTTGCAATCTTTGGAAGAAAGGAACTGATGGCAAGTTCATGGGTTGGTTCTTCAAAGTCTATTAGAAGACTCTTCATAACTGTCCAGCAAAGTTCTTTTTAAAACCTTGTATAATTACTATTCTTCTCGTACTTATATAAACATTCAAACCAAGGTCAAAGAAACTTGGTCTATTTTAAAGAGTCTAATAATTATCCTAGGTAAAAATTGGGGTCAATGATAAGCTATAAACTTTGTATGAAGACTAAGTTCTATAAAAATCTCCAGAACAAGAAGATTAGTGAGTTTCTTCTTCATCAGTAAACGTATGTATGTTAACAAGTACAACCCAATTCAAGGGAGACAAAACTCCACTTCTCAGGGCTCTTCAGACCTCACCCTATGTATATCTTCTTTTATGTAACTTTATAAAAACTTTTACAATAAAGTGTCAAACGTAAAAAAAAAAAAAGAAATCTGAAATCCTGGGTTGGAGTCACAGATGGTTGTGAGGCTCCTTATAGATATTGGGGGCCAAACCTGAGTCCTCTACAAGAGTCACAAGTGCTTTCACTAGCTGAGCCATCTGTCTAGCCCCCCAAAATGAATGTATTTACATGCATAAGCATTATGTGGGGGTAGAGAGGATAGAAGCATCCATTTTGTCTTTTCTTTTACTATAGATATATGTTGCATGCTTGTTATAATTTAATTTTCTTTGGGTCTCCATTTGGGGGGAAAAGTCTCCATTTAATGAACAGATAGGTTACTTTCAGATTTTCTTTGCTGTTAAAGCCAATTTTCTTGATTAGCTTTCTATTGCAGTAATAATAATAAAAATAATCAAAAGCAACTTTGATAGACAATGATTTCACTTCCACATTACAGTCCTTCATAGAAAGAAGTCAGGGGAAAAACTCAAGGAAGGAGCCTGGATGCAGGCACCGGAGTTGAGGCCATTGGATACTGGCTTGCTCCTAATAGCTTACTCAGCTTGCTTTCTATACAACCCAAGATCACCTACCCAGAGGTGGCACTTGCCATAATGGTCTGAGACCTCCCACATCAATCATCAATCAAGAAAATGCCTGACAAACTTGTCTCTAAGCTAATCTTATAGAAGCATATTCCCAGTGGGGATTCCCTCTTCCCAAATGACTCTAGTTTTCATCAAGTTAACAACAACAAAAAATCCAAACCAAAATCATAAACAACCAACCAGAACACCAGTGCAGTACAAATATGAAGGAATGCTTATAAAACTGCTTGTCTGTCTTTCTTCCATTTTTGGTATTCAGTTTGCATGTGTTGGGCTGGAGGCAATATAGCTAAAAGCAGATCCTAAGTGAAGTATGGGAATTAGAAGTAAGACACTGAAATATGGAGCTCATTCCACTTATATCTCATAATCAGTGTTATTTATAATTCATATCCACATGGATGGGAATGTTTAGAGACTCATGCAGATGTAGCCAACATGTGCATCTTTGCCCCAAGGCAAATGTATATACCAATGTTCATAGGAGGCCATAAATAAATAGAGTCTGATCCTCCCTGTTTTAGCTAGGACAACTCATTTGCCTCCAAAGACTTTAGAGCTTTTGAGGTAACAGATACATGATCTTACATTAGGGCTTACCCTCTGACATCCTCGGATTTCTTAACAAACACAAAACTAAGTGGCATTTTAATCTACTCTGCCCTTTAAAATTCAATACGTCTGTTTCTCTCATCTTTTGTGGTTACATTTTGAAGGACAAAAGCAAGCAATCCCAGTCATTTTATCTTTAGTGAAGGAAGTTTAAAAATAAGGGGAAAGATTTCTGGAAAAGAAACAAAAACAAACAAACAAAAAAACACACATTACCTGATCCTTGTAGTTTCTCCTTGATTCTTGTGAAGAATTGGAGAGAGGTTCCTCACTTCTCTTCCCAGAAAGATAACCACAAAAGAAAGTGTTAGAGAATGAACATGATGACACATTATAAATTTAAACATCCGTTTAATGTCTCCAAAAAGAATAAATTATAGATGGCTAGCTTTCACAGTCCCAGAAGCATAGGCAAGCTGCTAGAGGAGAAAAAGCATCAGTGGTCTTACCTAACTATGAACTGCGAGACCAACCTGCTGAGCAAGATCTTCCTCTCTTTCCAGTTAACAGTGTTGAGTGTACAGAGTCAGGGATGTGCAAAGTGCTGAGAACTAGTGACAGATGAGTCCCAAACAACACATTTATAGCATTCACTCCCTTTAAGATTCAGGGAACACTGCAGAAGGTATTCAGAATGTAAGAGCCAGAAGACAGGAAGAAGGATCAAGAAACACCATCTCTGGACAAGACAAAGCCATTGCAATTATGAATCCTAAACAAATTCAGATGCCTGCCTTGGGCCTGCACAAGAATGGACCATCAACAATCAGGCATGAATGGAGGAGCATCTCAGTAAGCTTTATTCCTTGGTGCTGAACTCTTTGCAATGGAGAAATTCAGAGGGAAAGGGAAGTACACTGCCAGTGTGCGCTCTGGTGACCTACCAGGTTCCAGTGGGTAGTTTCTAATCCAGTGGCTACACTGATACTCCTGTTAAATAAAACAGGTAACAAAACCAAACCAAATGTAATGAATATTGGAAAGGGACTGGAAGCAAGAAAGTGGGTTTGATAGAGATGGGAAGAGAATGAGAGCAAATGGGAACAGAGAGTAATCAGGGTGCATGATGGACACACAGGAAACATCACTGACAAAATTTTAAAATTTAAATAATGAGCAAAGGACCTGTAAGCAGTCAACAGGAATGACATTTAAAAAATCTGTGGACTTAGGTAGGAGAAAGTATCAAATTTTGGAAATGATTATGATTTTTTCAAAATAAAGAGATCCTAGAAATACGCTGTTCTTGATGAAAGGCAAAATTCTGAATATTTGGCTTGTCAAAGCCATCAGAGAATCTTTGCAGGTTTTTTTTGTTGTTGTTGTTGTTAAACAACACATATTTTAATGATGGATAAAACAAAATCAGAAGTATAATCAAATAGGTGACTTCAAATCTCTGGTATTCTTCAGCATATTAAAATTGCTCAATAAGCTTAAAAGATGAGACTGCATAGATCACTAGCACAGGTTATAAAAGACAATGAGCTCTCATGCCTTCAGACACCACTACCAAAGATCAAGGGTAACTCTGGAGGAGCTTTACCCAGGATGTGTAAAAAGCGTAGGCTCAACTTTGGGAAAGGTTGGAATAAAAAGGCCAGTGAATTTATAATGAAGAGTAAGCTACTCTTGGTTTCAAATTGTCTGTATATTAAGTGCAGTGTTCTAGAAGACATTAAGGATTTTGCTGGCATTTTACTGACTTACAGAGGCTTTTTAAAGGCCACAAGGATACAGAATTACAGTCCCCAAGGAGCAATTCTTCAATCCATCCCAAGAAAGTTGGGAATGCTTCTGCATAATTTTTGAATCAATTCTGAAGAATTCCAGTTGTGCAACAGAGAAAGGACATTCCAGGAGGAAAGAATAGCATGTGTGGAGGTATTGAGGTATGTGTAGATAGAAGAGCAAGACACTCGGTATGATTTCTGGACCAGTATTTGTATATATAGCAGAAAATGATGCAGGAATGAAGGGTGGGGAGGGGATGTGTCTCAGATTTTGAGACACATTCAAACACTTTAGTCTCTTTAACATGAAGAAGCCATACTGAATTACAGAACCACTTGTTTCATCATAGCGCATTCATGACCACATGTTAACGAAGAGGAAACCAAAAAAGAACTACCAGCAATGGCTGTAACTCAGTCTCTACATTTAAATCTTCAATGCACCAGTGTGCAAAATGACACTGGAGTTATACTCTGTTCACACTATATTAAAATAAGCAGAAACTCAGCTAATTGTGCCCTTTTTTAGAGACATGAAGGTTAATAAATAAACAGGGTGGACCTAAACCCACTCAGAGAGGTCTACATCTTCACAGTGTTCAACAGTGTTAATGGAATCTCATCCATGAAGTATGTAGATAACACAGTCCCAGAGAAACCACAGACTTGTCATAGTTCCACACCCTGGGCTTCTGGAACTAAAAGGAAGATTTAATTTATTTTGCAATCTATGCAGGAAGTGGCTGTCTTTCCTCAGCTGTGTCTCCCGCCTTTCCCTGCCCACTGGCAATGTGATCCTTGTACACAGTCTGAGGTTTTTCAATCTCAGTGTTCGTATCATTCTCAGTACCTTCTTTATCCAATCTGCCTGACCAGTACCAGCCCTATCCCTTCTCCCCTGACCAAACATCACTGACTGTGTGTGTAAGATGTACAGTCCATGGTATATGTGATGGTAAGTGTGTGTGTAAGAAGCAAGAACTGTTCAATGGTATTTATGATGGCAAAACAAGAGGAAGGGAGCAAATATGCATTGATCACCTAGAATTTATCAATCAATATGATTAGTTTGAGATCATTAATTAGCGTTATGACACAGTACCCTACATGTAGCCTTCCCCCTTCTTTCCCTATCTCTCCTATTATACTTTGCTGAATTTATTAAAAGAATTGTTTCCTTATTTATCATAAATATTTTCTTTAAATATTCCTTGTCTTTTTTTAAATTTATTTTATTTTATTTTTTTAATTTTTTTTGAACATGAAATGCTTTTTTTATAGCATGTTTTACAAGGGGAGGGGGTAAGAGGGGCCAGGTGGTGGAAAAGTACAAAATCTTCTTGGCCTGTGCCTTGAAACATGTCATGGTCTATACGGTACACTGCCTTGAATTATGATCTACCTGCTGTTCTTCAGAAGATATGGTACACTGCTTGAGTTATGGTCTCCCTGCTATTCTTAAGAAGATATGGTACTCTGCTTTGAGTCTATCTGCAGTTGCTAAGCAGGATCTTGCAGTTGCCAAGCTTCAGAGGACATTGTGCAGGTGGGGAAAGGTAGGGGGTGAGGGTAAGGGCGAGGGTCCTGGCTTCTGGCATCTCCCCCTTCTCTGTTTAGTTAGAGAGAGTGTCTTATGATCAATCCCAACTATGTGAATTTTGAATTTGGATGTATAATTATGGGGGGGTCTTAGACAAGTTCACAACCCCAAAACACTGATGTGAGACGAGTCACATCGATGGTCAAAGGTTTTAGGCTGTCGACGATGGACAACGTCAAGGGACTCCGATGTGGGTGAAAGGAGGGTGAGAGCCCTGTCTTAGGCCATGTAGGCTGCACCCACTCCCAGCACCACGCACTCCTTTTCGGCTGCATTGGGTGGGCCCCTGGGAAGTGGACCTACAATAATCCCGTCATTGGGCTAACTCACAGCCATCCTAGTCTCTTGTAAATGTTCAAGTTACCAACCATTTGTCAGTTTGGGGTGTAATATTGTCATAAAGGAAGGGTCCCCAATGTTAGTGGCCATATCAAGGGCGGCCTTGGTTTAGGAAAAAGCCAATTTTTGTTGTGGTGATCAAGAGGCCAAGCTCTCTAGCGAGAGAAACGAGGGCAAGCCAGGCATACCAGGAACCCTTCTGGAGGGCGTGGAAGTCTAAGGGTCGACCGTAGGGGGAGGCAGGGGAGCTGGCAGCTGTGTCAGTCTCCTGCGGAGTCACTTCTGGATCCTCTTCAATTTTCAGCTGATGGTAATGAACTTCAACTGTCTTCTTGATGGCAGCATCAACCTGGTTCCGTGGACGACGGGTCGCAGGCCACGATCTCTGTCTCGCTCAATCTTGATGTCGTGTGCACATCCTCTCAATGAGGGTCCGTCCGGAGGGGTCAGTGCCTTGAGCCCTACGTCTGGGTGCCACTTGACCTGACCGGCAGGTCCTAGTTATTCGTGGGGGCGAGGAGAACTGCAACCTGCTATTCTTCAGAAGATATGGTACACTGCTTGAGTTATGGTCTCCCTGCTATTCTTCAGATGATATGGTACACTGCTTTGAGTCTATCTGCAGTTGCCAAGCAGGATCTTGCAGTTGCCAAGCTTCAGGGGACCTTGTGCAGGTGGGAAAAGGTAGGGGGTGAGGGTAAGGGTGAGGATCCTGGCTTCTGGCCCATCTGGATTAGAACTTCTAACAGCAGGCATCACGGGTGATTCATTTTTACCTGAGATGCTGCGTGAGTTTAAGCTCCTGGGAGTCCCTGTTTCTCTCAGTTTTCTGGGGTTGGGTACGGAGCTGCCGCCTGTGACCTGCTCTATGCTCAGGCCCAAACCGGAAGTCCTCTAAATATTCCTTGTCTTACTAAAGCAAATAACTCTCTTGGTCATCTCCAAACCCCTGTATATTATGGTAGGTAGATAGGCAAGCACATAGATAGATAGATAGATAGATAGATAGATAGATAGATAGATAGATAGATAGATAGATAGATAGGTAGATAGGTAGATAGGTAGATAGGTAGATAGGTAGATAGGTAGATAGGTAGATAGGTAGATAGGTAGATAGGTAGATAGGTAGATGGGTGGGTGATGGATGGATTGGATCGATGGACAGACAGAGAGATAGATGCTAGGTAGCAGATGTTAGATAATTTTAAATCAAAGAATTAAAACTCATGGATATCATTTAAAAACCTCTTTTGATTCAAATTTTATCCCTTATCATGAGAAGAAATTCACACTCAGGATCCTTTTTTTTTTTTTTTACTTCTTTCCAGGTATTTGGTGATATAGAGTAATAATTCCCCCAAATCTCAGTTATGACTGCATTGCAGTCATGACGTCTTCTATATGAGAGCTCAGATACTGTTTAATGAATTAGAGAAGAGAGAACATTAAGTACCCAATAGGTAAGAATATCCAAATCATGATATTACACTTTCAAAGCCAAGACAATCATTAATACAAGTCTTTCTGTTCCCAGACCTTTCTCCTGCTGGGTAAGCTGACAAGCCACAGGGATCCAGTCTAATGATGAATGAGACCTAAAACTATTGAAACCAACATCAAAGATGAACTAGTGAGACTAAAGGGATTATTGAACATGAATTACTGCACTTTGGAGGATGAAACCTAGGCTATTTTGAACTTCAAAAATGTGAAGACAAGTCACTAGAGCACCAGTATTTATCAGATAGAACATCTTCAAAGACTTGATTGCAAAACCTTAACAGAAACTGCCATCTGGTCCCTAAAGATTGCCTGACTATCATTCATCCTAGGTACTTCTAAATCTACCAAGTCTACTGGAATTTACTAAAGAGAAAAGGAATGATGCTGGTAAGTTCAGGCTCCAGTCTGTGGAGCTGGACGTGAAGCATGAAACTATCACGCTCTGACACACTATGGTCTGACACACTGGTTGCAGACACCACACCTAGTTTCAGTTGTTACCATGCCCCTCCACATTCTGACTGCTGTGGCAACGAGACAGGTGAGAAATATTCCATGACAAACCCAAACAGGTAACACCCAGAAGTTTGACTTAAATTTTATCTGAAGCTTGAGAGCACACAGCTACACTGCCTAGAAGCAAGCTCTGGAACAGAAGCAAAAACGAAAAGCACACACACAGCCCCATGGTCTGTGAAAGGGAAAAGAAGCCAGAATGTGAACAGCTCTCCTCGCTTAACCATTGGAGACAAAGTGGCAGGAAATTGTGAGATTCCTCCCAGAGCCCCACTTGCGAGAAAGCCCATTTAGCAAATGGTAGAGTTGCAAGCTCTGTTGTTATTGGTTTTCTTCCCTGGGAACACAGCACACTGGGGATTCAGCTGTACCACAAAACAGTCTTCTAAGCCCTCAGACATGTCAAGTGCAGACTGAGAACTGCTCCTCCTGGGTTTTCAGAGAGCCATAATTCCCTGTCTTGGCCCACTCAATTTTGGCACTCTTGGCTTGCTGGAGAAAAACTCTGGAAGCACCAGTTGAGGCCTTTGGTGTTCTGGGACACCATTAGCTCAGCTTTACAATATCTGTTCTGTCCTTTTTTGCACAAGGAACCTGAAGCCCACAGGACAAAGGTGACCAATCCAGGAAAGTCTTTAAAACAGTCTCCATCTTACTACCTACCCAAATTAGATCGTGGTTTTTACCCTTGACAAAGGTTCAATTCAACCCCAAAAGGAAAAAAAAAATGAAACCTTTTACTTTAACAGAAATATAAGGTAATTCTTCCTGAATGTATTTGTCTTGGGTGAAAATTTTTAATACATGCAAAAGGATATAACATTTACTGAGTGTCCTGCTACACACCAAGCACAATTCTACATTTAATGTGTATTAGTTCATGCAACTCCCCACAGAACCATCAGCATCACCTCTATTGTAACAGAAAAGAGGAATATCACATGTTCCAGAAACAGAAAACTGCACAAGTGAATCTTGAACCCACACAAACTTATGGAGTCTTAGCTTTGTAGGCTTAGCTAACATTAGGTGACATTGCCTTCCACATATTCCCCATAATGGAGCATTTAAAAGGTTTGAACTAAGTGCATCTGACTTTTATCTACTAGTTGTTATCCATGCTAGAATCTGTAAGCATCTACTTTCTCTTTCTAGGATCCAAGGATAGGAACACAGGCTTCCTCTGATGATACAGAGGTCCTCACCGTACACAGCCTCAGCTCTGCTGTACCACAGTAGGCAACAAGACCAACTATTAATTAGTAATACGTTTTTGATGGATACATTTTGTAATAGCATTCTTACTGCCAATACTGCTTTGAAAAAACACAGCTCATTAAGCACTCCTATTGAACACTGTACAAAAAAAGTAAAATAAAAAAAAAATGCACCAAGGTCTTTCATCCAGAAGGAAAATGATTAAATTCACCTCATCTCTGGAAATGATATTTGCTCCACATTACATTTTTTACAGAAGGGCACTTTAAGAAAAAGAAACTAGAAAAATATGAATTCAATGAGAGTAAAAAACTGGTGCTTGGGCTGAGTATTCTTGTGTCCTATTTCTGTGTACCAAACCAAACCAACCAACCAATCAAACAGAAACAACAACAGCTCATTTTATTCCTGCAAAACTACAGCCTCAAGAGATATGGACACCATATCTATCAAATGCTTTGGTTTGAGGAACAATAGTGTTTCTTTATTGACTAAATAAGAACAAATATGCACAAAATAACAGAAAGCATCACGTTTTAAAACACTTTACTAGTTAAAGCTTAGGTGTCTGTCTGACAAAAGAGTAAGAAAGGAGAAGGCAGAGACAGAAACAGAGAAGGTGAAGATTGCCTGTGAAAACTAGCAAATCCTATTTTTAGAGTTAAAGGGGGCCCTTGCACAGGTTTCTCAAATCTGGGCCTGTCCACTGGTTTCTCAAATCAAGATATTGGGATAGGAAAGAATGCAAAATATTTAGCCAAAAACCATACAACTATTGAAAGACAAAGTTGAGACTAATTTTTTTTATTAGCTTCTGTGTGGAGCTAGTCATTTCCCAGCATCCTGTGTTGTCTGGTAGCAAGATTACATTGTCCCAGCATTTGATAATAGTTCTAGAACTGGCTCTACTTGGAGATACAAATATTGTGCCTGAGAAGCAGGCGTCATGTGCCCTGGGCTCTGTGTATTTTACATTAGCACAGCTCAGCATGGGGCCTTGATACTTTTATGAGACTGTTTCCTTGTAATTATGCCATTGACTTGTGACAGCCTGTATGGACATGTAAGTTTCATTTGTGCTCTCTTGTAATAAGAAGAGTCTTCTAAGAGCCATTGTTCAATTAAAATCAGCCCATTCAGCCTGACTTTTGGTTTTGCTTAAGATGTGGGGCATGGTTCTATGAAAAAATAATCCTAATGCCAGTTTGCACTCCTGTATGTTTTCACTCAACAAACCTTTCACAGCCACGTGCATCTGACATTCCACATCTCGAAGAAGACACGGCACCTACTTCTCAGAGGTCTCACTCAAGTTATGAGAAAACAATGGGCAAAAGACTGTGAAGCATGAATATATCAACTTTATTATTGTAAATTAATAGTATAGACATGTTTACCTATTTTATTTTAATAGAAAGTCCAGTTTCATTGAATAAAAATTATTAGTAAGAGAGATCGTGTGCCACATATAATGCCTTTGTGTAATGTATTTTCAGCTTTGCCTTTTATAATTCAGTAATAGAAAAATATTTTCTATTTTCTCTTATAATTATTGTATAGCTGGTTATATTAATTATTAGGAAAGATCACTAGTTTCTAATTCTATAAAATAACATTAATCGTAACTTCTTCTATAAATGTATGAGTTATACAATCGATTTCATATTATAATTACTGATAATTATGAGAAGTGCTTCTCCAAACTTTTGTAGTAGAATACTTTGTAG
Organism: Grammomys surdaster; assembly: GCF_004785775.1. Lineage (NCBI taxonomy): Eukaryota > Metazoa > Chordata > Mammalia > Rodentia > Muridae > Grammomys > Grammomys surdaster. The sequence goes on from NW_021621192.1 coordinate 2,370,544, forward strand.
AATTTCATGTCCTTTTCCATGAGTGCACTATATATTACTTTCGGGACTCCTAAACTATGGTAATTCTGGTTAAATCTTTTCTTAATGTTAATCAGAATCCCACAACAGTTCTCAAATCCTTTAGCTGAGTAGTCTGTTTTTAAGTTTCTAGCTTGCTTAGCACCAGTCTATAAGTGGTTAAGAAAAGCAGCAGGTGTTAGAAACACCTCTGAAACATTAGCCTTCAACTCATCCTTAGTCAAAACAGACATTCAAGAGTTTCTCTACATAGGTTGAACCCCAACCTGATTTGAGGTTGAAGAAGAGTCACATTGACTGGGGTAAAAGAGCAATTAAGTTTTATTATTAAGGATCTAAAATTACTCTTATTAAATATAATGTTTACCGTTCATGGAGTATGCTAAATCTCCCACTAGGTCCTTGCGTGAGATCCCTCATTTTATTTCCACTCTACAGAATGTTATCTCTGATACTATTCTCATTTTATAGATGAGATAAGCTTGCAGCTCCAGGATATAAGTCATGTCACATAAGAGAGTCAACAGATGAACTCAGGCTCTCTGAATCCAAGGTTAAGATCCTAAACACTCAGAGTAAACGGGTACATTATATATGTATATATAGTTTACATATGCTAAATATAAATGCATATATACTAAATATATGTATGCATAATATATATTTCACTTGATAAAATAAATCAGGAGCTGCTGACATTACCTGGACAACTAAATGGTCAGTTTCAAGTGGAGACATTTAAAACACTACAACTGATCCTGAACAAGAGACAAACTACTGAAGCTCTACGAAGAAGAAAAACACCAAGAGAAACAGCAATAAATCATATTATAGTACTCCTATATTTATATGTTAAAGTTAGATGTAGGAACAACAAGGCCAGGCAGCAACAATGTTTAAGCAAAAACTAAATAGAAATATTGCAGGGAAAGCAATTTCTTTACAGTCGTTTCACTAGCGTTGTCCCCTGTCCATGGGAAGAATTTTTAAGGTACTCACTATCACTTACTCAGAGAGATTCTAAAATTTCAAATATACTCATTAAGTAATTTTTTGAGCTAAGCATGGATCTTTAAATGCCACATTTATTTAATGTGTCACATTAAATCAATTCCTTTTACCATTCACTTTAATCATTAGACAAACTTTTTTTTCAGAGTCAAGAGACTAAGTGGTAACTTTCAGTTTTTACTAGATGTCTAGATTCCAAGGTTTAACTACTTCTGACCTAGATATGGTAGCAGTGGAAGTATCTTAACCTTTTATTTTGGAGCACCCTATCCATAGTTCCTACCAGGAAGTAGTGAAAGGGAAGGAATGATTTTTGGTCCACAAAGTGGCCAGCGTTATGGAACGGAGTTAGTCAATTTGCTTCACACAAGGTTGTCTAGGAAGCGTGGACTTCCCTCATGTACTAAGAGAATATTAATAGCTCATTTTTTACAGTGGTATGATTTATTTACTCCACTTACATTTGGTAGCATTGTCTTGCCCAGGGCTTATTGCTAAATAATACAGAAGCTAGAAGGAAATATAATAAGCCAGTTGAGAATGTGAAACATGTGGGGAGGTCAAGACACACTCCCACATGCCCACACAACACATGACTTTGTGGTTTCTTCTATCGCTGTGAACGAGACTGCCACTTCTATCACCATCATTAATTAAAACGAGCATTCTTAAAGCGTGTACACCATTCATTCATTGTAGGGCTAAGCAGGATTATTCCAGGCTTCAGCCCAAATTCTCTAAAAGCCTAGCTGATTAAAAGGCATTAACATCTGTGTTTTGCCAACACTGATTATACTGATTGCTGGCAAGTGTTTTCGGCTCAGACCTAACAAGGGAGCTACAGAAAAACTCAGTGAGCACAACACTTATTCAGAACGAACACCACTGACTGAATTATCTGCTCCCTCCTTGGCAAGGAACTAAGGCTAACTTAGTGTCTTCTGGGCACTTCGAAGAGCTGGTACCTTGTGACTGATCAGCTGACAAGCATTCAGGAGGCATCTAAGACTGAACAGGGGAGGCTGCAAAGCCTTAGGAGACTGGTGATCAATCCTAAGTAATCCAAAGACTTAAAATGCTGCTCTTACCTTTTACCCCCTGACTTTTTCCATCGACTCATTGTGTATAAATGCTGCTAATGGAAAGGGAAAGAAAGAGGAATTCAATTAAGTCAAATCTGATGTGACAGAAGAGTGATGCTCTGGGATCCTCCCAGAAATTCCCCGCCTATCAACATTTCTGCAGCATCTTTCTTCAGTGGAATTAAGCAGGAAAGGTTAACTGAGGGTTTGAATCCTTCTAAGCCTGAAGATCCCTTGCAAAAAAAGCACCTCTGAGCAGAAAGCTAGCAGAATGGAATGAATTTGTTAGGGATCCAGCACCGCAGCCTGGAAGCTCCCTGCTGCCTGTGATAAGAATAAACCAGCTGAGAGTCTTTTGTGTTTTTAAAACAAAACAAACCCAGAAGCAATGACTTGCAAGTTTGCAGCAGGCTTATCTAGCTCACTTCAGGAGTGCTTGCTTTTGCCCACTCCGGTGTTTCTTTTCACAAACAGAAAGTTAAGTCAACAACTTTCTTGGCACTCTTGTCTCGGTAGGTAAAAGGGTCTGTGAAATGTGGAATGAAATTCTCAGGTTTTGAAAGTGATACCCCAAGGTTAGGAAAATGAACGACTTGATGATTGTTCTGCTAGCTTATTTAAATTCTGTTCTGCTCACAACACTGTACTCCATGCAAGGAAACAGCCAGCAAAGGAGAACATGGGTATACTCAGACCTGAGTGCTGCTTTGGAGGGATTTAATTGACACATTCCTATGCTTATCCCTACTGGCCACTTCCAATAGTACTCTCATTAATATTACACATTAGGTAGCTTGCAAAGATTTTTTGCATATTTTTCTCCTATCTTCATTAGCTTTCCAGTAATTCTTCAGTGTAGATGGAACAGAAACTACATACAAGTATCACAGTATTTTTCAAGACCACTACCTTCTCTATCATCATCTCCATTTATAGTCACTTAGCATTTGAAAATCCCTGTCTCCACCCAAGGGATGGATGTGGATCATCTTTAATCCTCACCACCACCCTATGCAACTGATCTTGTTTGCTTTACAAATGAGAAAACATGGTTGATTGGAGACTAGAATCACGTGGAGAGTCCAAGTCTAGAGTTCTTTCCATATTGTTTTAATAACAATAAGAGTTACCAAACAACAAAGGGCATGCTAAAGTTTCCAATTCATTCCATATCAGCTTCCTTGAGACAAAAATAAGGCAAGAAAGAGACCATGAAAAGAAAGCTCCATTTGCAGCCTCTTCCCAGAATAAAGCAAATATGCAATAGGCCAAAATATTTGCATATCTTTTGGCATTTTGCAAACTGCATTGAGGCTGTCATCTCTCTAGGCTTGAAACTAAATGGAAAATGTCTACTTTCAAACCTGCTACAGATCAGACAATGTAAACATTTTCTAAAATCTTTTGTCATAAAGCCTGCCAGTGTTGGGTAGCCTTCCATGACAGATAAGACTGTTTCCAAACTACCCTGGTAATAACCCAGTAGATCTTTGTCTATGTCAAGTCTTTAATGAGTGCTTACTGAAAGAATACACTAAAGGAAAACGGAGATGACAAAGACACTAATTTTTCCTGCCATTTTGAAGTATGCCAAGTCTAAACGCCAAGACAGACACAAAGGATTACATGTTTAGTAGATGTTACGATAGAAATTAATTTCTTTGATTAGAAATAAAATGAAAATTCCCTGGGAAGAAAATGGTATGTAGGAAACCCAGAGAAACTCCACTAGTCTGATAAAAAGGTGTTATAAGAAATTAAAAGACATTCAGCTTGGGAGAAATCCATGTCCTCCCTGAGATGACTAAGATTTGTATCATCTATTCACAGGGCGGAAGTTTTAGAGGAAACAGGAAATTACACAGGCAGTTCATCGTTAAAACTGTCGCCTCACTCAGCTGAGAGTCTCTTTACTTATAGGAAACTAGCTATTGTTCCAGGAGGAGCAAAAAAATAAAGTAAAATAAAATAAAATAAAAAATAAAATAAATAAAAGCAAGGGTATCTGAGCCAGTTGTGGTCCTGGTTTCCTCTGTATCAGGGGAGTTCAAGAGGACATGAAATTAAAAAGAAGATGGTGATAGATGGATAAAGAGTATAGGAAAAACACTCTAAGTAAAATACAACCTCAGCATACAGATCGTTTCTTATGATTGCCTGTTTCTGGCATGAGGAATTCTCAGCACATTATCCAGATTCATTTATAGTACACTGTATGTCACAGGGAAGGCCATATAGTTTAACTGACTTACATCCCTGTGTTCTGCTTAGAGTTGTTATTGATGTCGGTGAGTAGCAAATAAGTACATTAGAAGTATCCTCTTCTCTTCCTTTAACTGTCAGAGTGTCAATCCCCAATTCACTTAAACAATCATATAACTAGCAGGATATGAAATCAACACAAGGATGATGGAAAGGGAGAAATGAGTGTTTTAACACTGGTGACCAAACTGCTTTCTGTTTTCTTACAGAAACACAAATCGGTCTTTACCATCCTATTCTATGTAAAGTCTTGGTCTGCCCTCATGAAGAAGGTATCTCAGTTTATAATGGAAGGAAGAGGTACTAGAAAGTTAGGAGATGGAACACCCAGGAAACTGGTATGTTACCACCTCTGACTGGTTTCTGTTAGCCCTGCCTATAACCTTGATTGTGAGCTTCCCTTAATCTCTCCTTGGAGACCTAAACTGATTGTACAACCTCTTTTCTCACATCCAAAGATGAAAAAGAAATGTTCTAAGCAAATGTAAGTGTGCAGCCACAATTAAAGACAGAAAGAAAGGCAAAATCAAAAGGGGGTGCTTATGAGATAATGTGTTAGAAAGTTTGAGGGTGTCTTCGGGGTGTGTCTATTTTTCTTGAATACCAAGAGAAACAACATGACACTGAGAAGAGATAAGAAAATAGACTTTCAGATCATCTAGAATGGTGATGGATACTGGGGTAGGGCAGGCAGGTGGTGGAACTATCTGAGTGGACTGGGCTTTTACAAACCTCGAAAAATAATGGTTTTATAATACTTACCTATGCACATCTCCAGCAACTCTTAAGGAAGCCCAGCCGTGATGACTGTAACCTCATTATAACCCGTACTTCCAAAAGTAAGCATAGTATTAGAATACAGATTTGGAAATGATTTCATTAAATTGTGAACCTCAAGACATCTGCTAATTCTATGGTAAGAAAATAACAATTCTGGTCTTTTTACAACCATAAAACGTTCTATACAATTCTCACTCAAATGTATTAAAGGAGAACAGATTTAGCTAAATGCTTATATTACTATCCAAGTATGTGAAAAAAAATACCCTACAACTTGAGGTAAAGCTAATCTTTTTCAAATGTCTTTTATCTTCCTGTGTTGCTCCTTTAAGGAACAATGACAGTAAAATTATTTTTATCTTAGCCCAGAACTAATGCAGTGGGCTTCCTTTTTTAATGACAGCAGTCTTTCTGTTGCCAAATGCTTCATGTCTTAAATGACTTGACTCTTGGCTGCAGTTCTGAGATAAGCTTTTTCTCATAACCTTTTCACAATGGGCTTTCACCAGCTCCTTTAGAAAGGAAATTAAATTTTGTATTTGACTCCAAGTTCATGTGTCTGAATTGAGAAATGCTGTTGGTCCTCCAGATATGGTATCATTAAGCAATAAGATTTAGCTTATAAGTACTTGAAATAAATATTTTATCTCCAAAAGAAAAAAAGAAAAACTCTACTTGAAGTTGATAAGTGATTAATAAATTAATACCTAAATAGAAAGCAAAATGACTCCAAAAGAGAAAAGTAAAAATATCTCTGTACATACAGCGTGATAACTTCCAAATATGGCCAGAAGAAAACCTACTCATATTCTCACGATTCTTACCAACATCTTAGACATAAACAGTATGACTAAAAGTTGGTTTAATGCATAGAAGAATGTCAGTTGCTAGAAAATAAAAGCCGAAATTAGGTTTGAGTTCTGTACGGTGAATGACATCTTCATTCCTCAGGACAGAGCACATGACAACAGCTATGTTCTAATAAAAGCAAGATGTCTTCAGAAATTAGCAAGAAACTCCTTTTAGGCAAAGATTTTAGCTCATTTTTTCCAGAACCCAAGCTGAGACTTTGCATAACCTGCAAGTAAACATGCCTGATGCCAGAACTTGAGAAATAGCCAACTCCAAACTTGTACAGAAGTGTTTTTCCCTAATCCTGGATCCCAACTCCTTGGCCTGCTTCAAATATCCCCTTCCTTCCTTCCTTCCTTCCTTCCTTCCTTCCTTCCTTCCTTCCTTCCTTCCTTCCTTGTTGTACCATTATTTCCAGCCTTGATGGTAGGTGTGATTTTCTTATATTACACTCTCAAGTCAAGAAAATATTCAGAACTGAGACAATGGTTAATTCAAAGGCAACATCTGTGAGAAATATGATTGCAAACTAAGAACGCAAGTTGTCTATCAGGAGACAAGTGATTCATAAATGTTTCTGGCAAAGGCTCAGACAGATGGAATCGTGCACACATGCTATTTTTTCCCACTAGGATTTTTGCCTCACTATTATAAGTGATTACAGACCTAAGTGGATATGCATTAAGATCTAAAACAAATGTAATGAACTTCCCAATCAAAGCACCATTGAATATCTTCCCTCATGATATTTTCCACTCTGATTTCTTCCTTTCAGTAGAAACTTCAGCAAAGTTCTTGACTCAAAAGTTTGTACAGATGCAAATGTTGTGACTCTCTCCCCTCCTGGTGGGGATCTCAGCATTGACAGGATATAGAGAAAAGAAAATTCCCTCATCTACTTCCCCATAGTTGGTGGATCAGAGTGTGTAGATATTAGTCTTGTTTTAATCAAATAGAGAAGGCTAGTGAGAAGACATTATATACTTAAGAATTACAACTGTAAATCTCATTATCTACTTTTCAATGTGCAGAAAATAAAACCTGAACAAGTGACAATCCCTCTCCATTTTTCATCATAGGGAGTTAGTATAATTGTTCTATTTAATTAGTAGTATTTGTCAATCCTTTACCATGCTCAATTTGTAAGCTAATCTCTACCACTTGTGTGTAGAAAAAAATGTATTTGTATGGATTAGTATTGTGTGGCGTTTAAAGCATTCTCTGGGGTCTTGGGGATGTCTTGGAATGTCTCCTCTGTAGATAAGGACACCTACTATAAGTGAAAGTCAAGAGATACAGAATGTTGACAGCTTTTAAAGAAAGTGATTGGGGACACTCTGGCATGGTATTTAAATAGAATCCTAATGAAGTAATAGTTCAAGTGACAGAAATCATGGGAAGCGCTTTCTAAGCCAACAGAACAGTGTGTACAAAGTCTGGGAAACTGGAAGGAGCTGAGCGTGTTTGTGTTTGGCTGGGATAAATAAAGGCGAGTGTGGAGGTCAGAAAAGCCACCAGAGGGCTTTGAACACACAAGTAATGTGCCCTTGCTTGGGTTTTTCAAAAGATTCTTGTTAAAGAATGGACAGGAAAGTGGCAAATGGGGAAAAGCTAGCCAGGGAGGCAACTAAGGAAACATCTCTCTAGAGCAGTATTGAAGCAAAGGGTTTTCCCAGCTTTTCATCCAAGTTACAACTTACAAGAAGAGTCACAGGTTCAAGGCTTCTGCTTCTTAGGTGCTTGGTATATGAATAGATGTCTTAAGAGTGACATTAAAGAGAACTAGGATAATGATATTAGAAACTAGGAGAAATGTTTCAACTAGGGGAACATTTTAAAAGTTAGAAATAATAAGTTCAAAATTAAATGAGATTCTTTAGAAAGGAAGACCTCAGTAAACCATGCTGGATAAAAATTGGGACTTCTGTTGTTCAGGGATCAGCTGATTGATTGAAAGGGGAAGATCAGAGGTCTTATATCAATCACGTTACATGTAAGCCATATATATTGGTCTTGCAAATGGGATTTGGGAAAGTAGTGAAACTGTGTTTGTGGTTCAAAGAAATGAAGCTTGGAGATACAAATGGACATTGTTCAAAACATATATACGCAATCAAATCATCTTAATAGTGCTGGAGAACTGATTATGTTCAGAAAACCTTGGAGCATCTCAGTATAATGACCAGTAGAAGATAAAGAACTAACAATGGCTTTTTTACAACAACAATAACTGCAAACAAAGAAGACTGAAAAGAACACCAGAAACTATGGTGTCTGGAATACAAGTGTTGAAAGAATATTTCAAAATGACCTGAGAGGTCAACATGACCACGGAGAATCAACTACAGGATTCTAAAACACCAAGGTCATGATGACACTAACTAACTAACTAACTAATTAACTAACTCTAGTGGTGAGGACAGCTAACCCTTCTTTAGAATGACTCCAAGAAGAAATAAGAAAAAAAATGGAGTCCACAAAAATAGGCAATCTTTCCAGGAAATTTGCTTTATATTAAAAGAAAAAACGTCAAAAGATAGGGAAAGCCGGAAGAGAAAGGGGGATCAAAGCATGAAAGCATGCACACATGTGTATGGACGTGTATTATTTCAAGTGAAACACATCACCATATGTTCATATGCTGTTAGAAAGATCCAGAAAAAAATCTAAGATTTCATGAGATGAATGCAATTTCAAGACCAAGTATAAGCTAAACAAAGGTAATGGGATCTGGGAAACAAATTGGGGACTCAGTTTAAGAACGAGCAGGTCCAGATACAGATAACATAGAAAAGAAAAAAATCACAGTGTAGAGGTGATGTGGTTGTAGAAGAGATAGAAAACCTTAGCCCTATTCTCTCTCCTTTTCCTAGTGATAGCAAAAAAAAAAAAAAAAAAGGGTCAGCAGCTCAAAACAATGGGAAGAAAAGAGTGTCTCAGATTAAAAGAAAGAGAAGGTAAGGAAACAGCTATCAGGTAGAGGAGCAGTAAGACGCTCTGAGCAGCACCTATATGGAGAAGAATGGTATCAGAGAACATCAGGTCAAGTCATTCAGTGACGAGCAGTCTGCAGAGACAGATATGGTTCTAAATGAGGTACAGAAAGAGGAAACAGGAAGTGTTTCAGAGGATGCTCGGTAATTCCAATAACCTGACAGATCACCTAAAAATAGAAAGGGTCAAGATAGCCTTTCACAGGGATGTAAATGTCGGCTACTAATAAGATATTTTTTCTTAATGAAAGACGAAAATATTTGCCATTTAAGGTAATAGTTCTTTCAATGAATACCTCAAAATGTAAAAGGGTGGGGGGAGTCACACTCCAAACCAACAATTGTCAAGTGTAAAATCCATGAATATTATGACATTTAATTACACAATATACATATCCTGTATAGAACAAAAGATTAATGATTTGTTAAGTTGGAGCCATTATTAACGGTAATAATAGTATTCACGATGTAGGTATATGTACCTTCAGGGTGCTTTACAGTGTAGGAGTTGGAAAGACTTCCTCATTAATTTGAAAACTTTTAGTATTTGTTCTCTACGGTACCTTTTATTTTTAGCCTCTGGAGGCTTTTCTATGAAAAGTTTTCATTCCTTCTGCTGTTTTAGAAATCTCTTAACTGCAATTTAGATAAGAGTGAGATTCAAATCTCCAAGTAGTTTTAGAGTTTCCTTTTTCCTCTATCGCTTGTAATGTATAAGAATTCCATGTAAGAGATCCAAAGAAAATCAATGCAAAGTGTTGTAGAAAACCTGGCAGCTCTGTAAATTGCATGAACCCTGGCATTATTTTCCATGTAAGTTTTTCACCTAATTCTGTTGTGGGTGGAAACTTTATAAAACACACATTTGGACACAAAAGCAAGTGTGTGCACATACACATTTACAGGTTTTTTGTGTTTTTTCTAATTCAAATGGATATAAGGCAAGCCTACCTGGCTTTTATACTTCGTTGTCACAAAGGGCTCTCATAGTCGTTTTTCTTTTATCTTTATTCTGAATTAAACTTTTTCATTGAGGCATCTGACTTGGGTCTTGACAGAATTATCTAAAAGCCATTCAACATTTTCTAAATTTCTGAAATTTCACCAAAATTTCAGAAGAAAATGGCACTTTCATTTCCTCCATATACCCCTAAGCCACATTTAGAGAGTTTCTGGAGGAGCCTCCTTGTGACCCAAGATGACACCTGCACGTACCCATGCATATGCCTTTGAGTGAAGTCAAATCCTTCTTGCCTTCATACAGTCAAAAACCACATTTGGGACTGATCTCAAGAGAGAGGGTCAAAGGGTCCATTTCATGTTCATTCTGGCTGCCATTATAGCTACTATCAAAGTTGTTATACTTGGGTAATCTGCATAATCTGAGTGCCCATGAGTTCAGGCTACAGATGATGAAGAGTTGGAAGCCCCCCTCCCCCCGGTTGCAAATATGCCTCTGGGCTAAAGCAAGTAGCTTATCCAAGGTCAGACAAATTGTGCGGCGCCTACCACCCCGACCAGCAGGGAAGAAAGACTCGCACACCAGTTCCTTCCAGCAGCAGTTTACTCAGGAGTTGCTAGTTACATGAAGCTTGAAGGTGTGCCCCCGAGCCAGCCCAGGAGCGAAGCTTTATACCCTGTGTAGGACTGCCCATGAGCCCATACCACTTCTCGCACTGTGATTGGTCAAGAACCCATGACACAAGATCAGGCCACCAGGAAGTACCGCCCCAGGACCAAACAAGGCTTGTTTACTCCAAGTCTGCAAGGGCAAGCAGGCACCATCTTTAAGGCGTGGCAGCAGCGCTCCACAGTTCCCCCTTTTTTGTTTTTAAGCAGTTTCAAGCTGTGACTGCCCGATCAAGCAAGCTCCATCATGTAGGATCTCACGATCAAGGGCAGACAGGCTCAAACCATGGGACTCACTCTACTGGGTGCAATGGGCAAAGCCCACCAGGTGCAAGAGCTGGGCCCAAGGAAAATGGAATAGACACCCATCCCGTGTGCAATGAAACCTATAGGCTTCCAGGGGTGCAAGGGCTGTCCAGACCGAAAATTTGGGGTAATGAGAGCAACTAATACTTCAAAGCTACCAGCCATGCTTGTGGAGATACACCCCACTCAGTGGCCTGAAAGGCACGCACTACCAGCGCCCTCTCACGTCTCTGGGCCCTGACCATACAACAGATTCAAGACAGGCAGAGAACACAGACACCCACTAGGACAACAGCTAGCACTCCTATACCCTGAAAATCTTCACAATGCAATGCTTCCAGGCTCACATGGGCAGGTCAGTACTGTTGTGTCTGGTCTTCCTAGAGGTACCGTCGTCTCTCGGCAGTGCTTTCTGCAAGTTGGACACAGCAACAGTTCTCTCAATGTCTATGACAGCGTACAGCTCTGTGCGCCGGGTGGGGGTTTGTAGGAGGGGAGTGGTTGTCGTTTCTGGAGTCTGATGGTTGTCAGAGTCACTGCCCCTTTCCAAATCTACCTGTATATAATTGAGTTGCCTATGTTCTAAACTGGGGCGCCTGATATCAAGGTTAAAGACTGTCGGTGTACAATCCCTATGCCTTGAATAGTCTATTTTGTGAGCACTTCCCACAAGAGAGTGTCGGCTTGAGGGGTGAGATGAAGTATCTCCAAACGAGGGGTAGCAGGGATGCCCGTTGGGTAAGTTCTGAGCACCAAGCCCTGGAGTCGTAGGTGTTCGAGGTGTTCTAGGGACTTCCAATTCTGTCTGATGACTATTCCTTTCTACAACTGGCTCTTCCACCACATTTATACTATTATTTTGCATAATCTCTTGCAACATGTTAAATAATTCTTCTGCACGGGCACACTTAAAAACAAAAATTCCTTGTCCAGTTTGACACAATCGACCACTTTCAAAAGAAAACAGATTTGAGTCGTAGCCGTACCATCGCAGGCAGAGGTAGTGCCATTTCACCGAGTCTCGCTTCGGGGTGTACAAAATCAGTTCTGTGTCTGTGAGCTCCATGAAACCAGAGTCTAGCTCATTGCCATCATCATCAACGTTAACAACCTTAAACTTGTTCCTATGGTTATCTAGGACAGTGTCTTTATCTGGACAGCTACAACAGCTACCCATGGCTTTGCTTTCTAACCTTTCCGCCGCTTTACCACAGTCCTTAGATTCGTCCTTCTCTTTGAAGTCTGTATTATTTTAGCCTCACTACCCTTGGCCTCTTTGATCTTTGTATACTTATGCCGTGTTCTTTCTCTTCCACACCTTTGTACTTGGCAGGAAATGTTTCCAATTCTTCACCTTCACTCCCTCTCTTCCCTTTCTATGTCCTTCCCCAGTTTATCCCAGGTGGCCAAGGTAAGCTGTCCCGATACCACGAACCAAGGGGCGATGCGGTCCACTTCCTGGACAAACTGCTGTAGAGCCTTCTGTTTAAGGTAGTTAACAGTGGCACTCACGCCCTGGCTGGTGACAGTTAAGGCAAAAACACAGCACCAGGGATACTGCAATCGTGATCGCCACTACTAGAATAACTATCCACGGATCCACTCCTCCCGGCACGAACATATCCCGCTGGCCTTTTTACTTTCACTTTTGCTTGCCTCCGTCCGAGGACCTTAAAGATTGAAGCCTCCTTCCGAGGTCTTTAAAGAT
>NW_021621192.1:2383194-2425116 GCF_004785775.1 Grammomys surdaster
AAGCCTCCTTCCGAGGACCTTAAAGATTGAAGCCTCCTTCCGAGGACTTTAAAGATTGAAGCCTCCTTCCGAGGACTTTAAAGATTGAAGGGCCCCACTTACCGGCCACTTACCGATCGATCGCCCTGACTGCTACTGGTTCTGGAACTCCGGGAATTCTAAGAAATCCCCGTGCAGGCCACCAAATGTGCGGCGCCTACCACCCCGACCAGCAGGGAAGAAAGACTCGCACACCAGTTCCTTCCAGCAGCAGTTTACTCAGGAGTTGCTAGTTACATGAAGCTTGAAGGTGTGCCCCCGAGCCAGCCCAGGAGCGAAGCTTTATACGCTGTGTAGGACTGCCCATGAGCCCATACCACTTCTCGCACTGTGATTGGTCAAGAACCCATGACACAAGATCAGGCCACCAGGAAGTACCGCCCCAGGACCAAACAAGGCTTGTTTACTCCAAGTCTGCAAGGGCAAGCAGGCACCATCTTTAAGGCGTGGCAGCAGCGCTCCACAACAAATGAAGTTTAGACATCAATGAGGACACAGCACAATGAGGCAAACTATGATGCAATAATGACACCTGTTACCTTATATGTTGATTGAAAAATAAATAAGAACATTTAAACCCTTGACTTTGGAATCAGACCTGTTTCAGATGTTTTCTTTTCGACAAGCTGCTTCTATCTGATTTAAAATATAAAATTGGGCAAAAATGGCTCTACCTCAAGAATTGTGAGGGTGTAAAGATACAGCACCTGTGAGGTGCTATTATTTGTATAGTTGCCCCTCCCAAACCCATTAAAATGTAATTATCATTGCAACAGAATTATAGTGAGATATTAAAGAAAGGCTTACACCTGGAGGCTCCCTCACTCTTGACAAATTGGTGCTGTTATGGAAAAGTGAGCTCATCTCCCCAGTGTTCCCTGTTAACCTTTCATTTTCCATCATGGAAAGATGCAAGAAGTCCCTCACCTGATGCTCAGTGCTCAATCCTGGTCTTCCCATTCATATATTTTTATTTACATTTCAGATGTCATCCCCTTTCTCCATCCCTCCCCCAGAAACCCCCTAACCTATTTCCCCTACTCCTTCTTGCTTTTTTTTCTTTATTAGTATTTTAAGTTAACATACAAAGTACTGGGTTTTATTACAGCATCCTCATATATGTGTCATTAGAGTTCTGATTTGTTTCCCTCTGCCCCTTCCCTTTCTTCCCCCAGCTAGTTTCCACATCTGATTTCCTGTCACATGTATTCCATCACCCTCCCTCCTCATCCTTTTTTTTATTAGTAACTTTTTTAAAAAAATATTAATCAAAGGCTTTATAAGTTTGGTAATGCTCAATAACAAGATGCCCATATAATCAGAAGTGTAACCCAATACCCAACCTAGATATACCAACTATCTTTGACTGGCAGAGACACCTGAATATTTGCCTCCATGTCCCCCCCCCCCACGTCTCCTAGCTCCTCCTCTCATTCTCCTTCTCCTCTCCTTACTCCTCCTCTTCCTCTCCTTACTCCTCCCACCTTAGCTCCTTCTACATATCACTGTTAAAATAAAAGTTTTCTCTCAGAATACAATTAGAGCATAACTACACCAATTTGTGTCAGTAAGGTACAAGATAAACCTAATACCCAGTCCAACATTTTGTTGACTAACCAGAACCTTTGTCATCTTTCCTAACAGACTTAGTTCTGAACTTGGCTTTTTTTTTTTTTTTTTTGGTTTTAGAATGAATGTCCAGCTGAAAAATCATCCTCTCAAATCTTTCCTCTAAAAGTAAATAGCCAGGATTGGCTATGAGGCTATAAGTCTTCAACTCTGTCAGAAATCCAGAATGACTGAATTAACTGAAATTATGGGAAGCACTAAGCATAGCTTCTAAAACTTAGCCAATTTTTAGAGGCCATTGAACACCTGGACAATCCTTATACTACAAAACAGTGGAGCATCTGATCTTCAGCCTTCTGGCCCAGGATCATCTGACAGACCTACTGATGCAGAATTATTAAGGACTGATTACTCTGTCTTGGCAGATACAATCAGTTGACTATTCCACAAGTGTGTCCTTTTCTGGACAGTAATTTGTCTGTAGATGAAAAGAGGCAATTCTTGCCTAGTGGCTATCTCACCACAACTGAAGTAACTCCAAAGATGCTCAATTTCTTCTGAGAATCCAAGACAGGAAGCTGTCAGGAACAGACAGGTCTCTAATCAAAATGAATATTAATACAGAAATGTGTATAGCGTTAAAGCTGTGGACTTCTGACATTTTGAAAACCAGCTATCCATGTAAGGCAATCTGGACTATTTTCTGTTAACTCCTCTCAGCTATTTCTAAATAAAATATAGAAAACACCCTAACAATAAACTCAGAGCCATGAATTTGCTATAGGCCCTTAACTCACAGGCTAACCATCTTGTATCAGTTAAAAGAGTTAAAGAAGGACTGAGTCTAAGCCTTGTATTCCTAAATGTGTTATATAGGCACAATGCCTATGAGAGTAACTTTGTTAATCTCACTTTTATATTAATAAGAAACTCATACCAATGAAAATTTTAAATTTGAGATCAAAGTAAATTTTGTACCATTTAAGAAATTATAACTTCGCCTTCTGCCTCGAACCTGGTCCGTTGGGCTGGAGCAGACACCTAGCTGCTCTGCTCTTGTGGAGACACCTTATCCTGAGCCATCCCAGAGGAGCCACTGCACTCAGAGCAACAGATAAGAAACCTCGCTGTTAGGAGCCGCGTCCGCCATTGCAAGATGGCGCCGGTTTCCTGCTTCCTGGTTCTTCTTGCGAGCCTTGCTTGAATGTGCACCTGCGCAAGGCGCGAAAACCAGTATGCTAATTTGGCGACATCATAAGAGCCAATGAGTGTGTGGCACATCTCCTAAAGCTCTATATAAGCCATAGGCTTTTGGGGCTTGGGGTCCCTCACCTCACTACCATCTAAGAGAGCTGTAACACTAAAAGAGCTGTAACAATAAAACTGCTGTCAGAAGAATCCTGAGCGTGGCGTTCTCCTTTTCGGCGAGGCGGCGCCCCGCAACTGGTGACGGAAACCCGGGAGATGAAGCCGAACATCTCGGCGTTTTATCCAGTTTCGAGGGAACCTGTTAGCTCAACAGAGGATTCAGAACTGGCCGCGCGAGAAGTCTAGACGCTTTTCTGCAAGGTATGGTGGACCCTGTCTATTTTGCTATTGCTATCCCCGTTTGGGCCGTGGTAGTTCTTGTGCTCTGCTTCTGTCTTAACTGCCATACACAAGGGAAGGAGTGTACTTGCCCTCCGTGTATTCAGGAGCTGTAAGTCACAGGTAGATAACTGTGCAAGTTCGTTCCCTCTAGCAGTATGGGTAACCGCCAAATGAAGCCGCTTCTCTCAGCGATGCAGGCGTTGTTGCGTGAGCGTGGTTTAAAGGTTCCCGAGAAAGTGTTGTGTAATTTTCTGCGAGATGTGGATAGAGTAGCTCCCTGGTTTGTATCCACGGGGTCCTTGTCAAAGGGCTCCTGGGGCAAGCTCGGTGGAGACTTGATTAATGAAAAGGAGAAGGGAAAGTTAAGACCAGGCACATGGCTGCTGTACAAAATGGTTAGAGCCTGTATAGAGGATGCAAAATGCCAAGATAAGGTAAGAGAGGGACAAAAAGCTTTGGCAGAACACCAGGATAGCCTATCAGAAGCAGAAAAGGAAAAGAGCGCTAAGAATAGAACGAAGAAAAAAGAAGAAATTAAAAAAGAAGTAGCTACAAAAGTGGAACAGAAAGGGCCTAAGAAAAAGTTGTACCCAGTGTTAACTGAGCTTCAGAATTTAAGAATTAATGACTCCGCCTCTGAGGAGACGTCCTTGGGGGACGAAGAAGATACAGAGGATACCGACACCTCATCCTCTGATAGTGTGTTAGATCTTGAGGAACAGGCAGAGTTAGATAGAGAAGCAGCTTGTTATGAGTCTGAAAGATACGGGCTGGATTCACCTTATGCACCGGGGTATGCCCCATCTGCCCCACCATTGGAGGAAGTAGTTAGAGTTAAAAAGAAAAAACCAAAAGAGAGACAGGAAAGACTGCCGTCCAATTCTCTTATTACAGCTAAGGAAAGAAAAAAGATAAGAGTAGCCTTTCCCGTATGGGAAGATGCTAACCAAGCTAGGCAACATTCACAGCTAGATTTAAAACAATTAAAAGCGCTGGCCGAATCAGTACAGACTTATGGAATCAATGCCTCTTTTACTCAGGCATTAATAGAAAGACTTGTGGTCAGTGCCATGACACCAGATGACTGGTATAATACTGTTAAGGCTTGCCTGACTATGGGACAGTATCTAGATTGGAAATCTATTTTTCAAGAATTTTGTGCTTCACAGGCAAGACAAAATTTAGCTCAGGGGCATCCACAATGGAACTTTGACATGCTTACAGGGCAGGGACAATGGGCTATCAATCAAATGGCCTACCCTGTAGAAGTATATGAGCAAATTAATAAGGCAGCTGTAAAAGCATGGAAAAGCCTACCTAACAAAGGACAGGTTTCAGGAAACTTGACAAAAATTATCCAAGGGAACACTGAGCCATTCTCAGACTATGTGGCTAGGATGATGGAGGCGGCAGGAAGGATTTTTGGAGATCCTGAGACGGCCATGCCTCTCATAGAACAACTAATTTTTGAACAGTGTACTAGAGAGTGCAGAAATGCTATTACACCTTGGAAAGGAAAAGGACTAAATGCATGGATGAAGGCTTGTAGAGAAATAGGAGGACCTCTATCTAATGGCGGATTGGCAGCTGCTGTTTTAGCGGCTCAGAGGACCACTAATGTTAAATGTTTCAGGTGTGGAAAGCTGGGACACATACAAAGACAATGTAGAGCACCTGGCACTACTAATAACAATCGTCCAAAGGTGCCTGGAATGTGTCCTAGGTGTAATAAAGGAAAACATTGGGCAAATGAGTGTAGGTCAGTTAAAGACGACAGAGGACGTGTAATTTCCCCTCTGCCAAAAAACGGGCAACGGGGCCCACATCTCCAGGGCCCGCAAATATATGGGGTGATAGAGAACCTACAGAACAACCCTCAACAACATCAAAGGATAAGACAATCAGGAGAGCCACGTCAGGCTCAGCAGGACTGGATCTCTGTGCAACCGCCAGAGCAGTACTAACACCTACCATGGGGTGTCAGCCTATACCTTCTGATTTTTTAGGACCCTTACCTGAGAATACAGTAGGACTAGTGCTAGGAAGATCATCTACGACTCTAAGAGGATTAATTGTTCACCCCGGAGTCATAGATCAAGATTATGAGGGACAAATAAAAATCATGTGCTCATCACCAAGGGGGATTAGCTCTATAGCTCCTGGTGATAGAATTGCACAGCTTTTAGTCCTCCCTAGTTTACATTCATTCTTTCCTAGTAAAGGTTTAACTAGAGGCATGAAGGGATTTGGCTCCTCTGGAGGACAGAATGTATTTATTTCATTAGATTTAGATAAACACCCCACCTTAGAGTTGAAAATTCAAGGAAGGCTTTTCACAGGCCTCCTAGACACAGGAGCAGATACTACCATTATCTCTACCAATTGGTGGCCAAAGAACTGGCCTGTTAATAGCTCTTCACAAACCTTACAAGGTCTTGGATATGAGTCTGCTCCTGATGTTAGTGCAAGAGTATTGCATTGGGAAGATTCCGAAGGCAGACGAGGGACAGTTGTTCCTTATGTCTTGCCACTTCCAGTTAATTTATGGGGAAGAGATATCCTTAAACAATTGGAATTTAGGCTCACTAATGATTATTCTACACAGAGTCAAAAAATGATGAAAGAAATGGGGTGTGTCCCTGGAAAAGGATTGGGGAAGGCCTTACAAGGCAGGATCAGCCCTGTTTCTATTACAGAAAAACAAGACAGGAAAGGGCTGGGTTTTTCCTAGGGGCCATTGAGGGTGCATTGCCTATACCTTGGTTGTCAGAGGAACCTGTATGGGTTCCTCAATGGCCGTTAACCTCTGAAAAACTAGCAGCTGCAAAAGCTCTAGTTAAAGAGCAACTAAAACTAGGACATCTGGAGAGTTCTCAGTCACCATGGAATACGCCTATATTTGTGATTAAGAAAAAATCAGGTAAATGGAGGTTATTACATGATCTTAGAGCTATTAATAATCAGATGCAATTATTAGGATCAATTCAAAAGGGTCTGCCACTGCTGACAGCCTTGCCTAGACATTGGGAGATTATAATAGTAGATATTAAAGATTGTTTTTTCTCTATACCTTTACATCCCAAGGACAAAATTAGGTTTGCTTTCACTCTCCCAAGTATTAATCATGAGGAACCAGACCACCGATATCAATGGAGGGTCCTGCCACAAGGCATGGCCAACAGTCCTACTATGTGTCAAATATATGTCTCTTCTGCTATTGAACCAGTTAGAAAACAGTTTCCTAAGGTTAGAATTTGTCATTTTATGGATGATATACTCTTGTGTACTAATAACAAAGAAGTTTTACACCAAGCGTTCTCTCTGTTAGTTTCTACCTTAAAACAGAAAGGACTATCTATAGCGCCTGAAAAGGTTCAGGAAGGAGAGATAGGAAATTTCTTGGGAGCGATAATTACTCCTGAGTATATTAAACCACAGAAGGTTACTATTAGAAGAGATAAATTAAAAAGATTAAATGATTTTCAAAAGTTACTAGGGGATATCAATTGGATTCGTCCCTATTTGAAATTAACTACAACTGAACTTCAACCCTTATTTAAAATACTTGAGGGAGATTCTAACATTACGTCATTGAGAACTTTGACCCCTGAATCGTCTAAAGTATTGGATAAAATAGAGATGGCCATACAACATGCTCAACTAGATAGACTTAACCCCGAATTATCTTTCCAGTTATGTATTCTTCCCTCTCCTCAACAACCAACTGCAGTACTGTGGCAAGAGGGACCCTTGCTATGGATTCACCCACATAGCTCTCCTGGAAAGACTTTAGGCTATTATCCTACCTTAGTTGCAGAATTGGCTTTAAAGGGACTTCAGCTGTCCGTGATGCATTTTGGACAATATCCTAATACAATTGTATGTCCTTATACTATGTATCAAATTCAAGTTTTATGTGCATCTCAAGATGCTTGGGCAATTTTAAAATGCTCATTCCCTGGAAATATTGATAATCATTATCCTAAACATCCCTTGTTACAATTTACTCTTTCTAACTCATTTATATTTCCCAAAGTTACTAAGACACATCCTATTCATCAAGCATTGGATATTTATACCGATGGTTCTAAGACAGGCATTGGTTGTTATGTGGTTAATAATGTCCCTACTCGAATTCAGTTTGATTATACATCTCCCCAATTAGTAGAATGTGCTATTGTAGCGATAGTGTTGCAAAGATTTTCAGAGCCTATAAACATAATTTCAGATTCACATTATGTTGTAGGAGCTGTTAAACAATTAGAAGTGGCTGATTTTATCCACCCTAAAAGCATGGTTGCTGAGATATTTAAAGATATTCAACACCATATTCGCAATAGGTGTCACCCATTTTTTATTGAACACATGAGAGCACATTCATTGCTTCCTGGGCCTATGTCTCAGGCTAATGCTATTGCTGATAAAGCCACTAAAAACCTATATTGGGTAAGCTCGCCATTAGAAGGCGCAGTTGAATTCCATAAACTCTATCATGTACCAGCTAATACCCTAAGATTAAAGTTTCATTTAACTTGTGCAGAAGCGCGAGATATTGTTCTGAAATGTACCTCCTGTGCAGAATTCAGACCCTCTCCATCTATAGGGGTCAATCCCAGAGGTCTGCAACCTCTTCATATCTGGCAAATGGATGTTACACATTGCAATGCCTTTGGAAAACAAAAATTTATTCATGTATCTGTGGATAGGATACATGCTCTGGCATCATTCATGCCACCCCCCTTGCGGGAGAAAAAGTGTCACATGTTATTACTCACTGTCTTGAAGCCTGGGCTGCTTGGGGTAAGCCCCTTCAGCTGAAGACTGATAATGCACCAGCTTATACATCTAAAACTTTTCAACAGTTTTGTCTGAGGCTTGGTGTCCGTCATATAACTGGCTTGCCATATAATCCTCAGGCACAAGGGATTGTGGAACGTGCCAATGGCACGTTGAAAACTTATTTACAAAAACAAAAGGGAGGAATAGGCCCCAACATGGGACCTAAGACATCTATCTCCCTAGCCCTATTTACCTTAAATTTTTTAAATCTGGATTCTGATGGACAATCTGCTGCTGACAGACATGTGGCTCCAAGTCCTCAAAAAGAATATGTTAAATGGAAAGATATCTTAACTAACCAATGGAAGGGCCCCGATCCAGTTTTAGTGAGATCCTGGGGAGCTATCTGTGTTTTCCCACAGGATCAAGAAAATCCAATCTGGATACCAAGCAGACTGACCAGAACTGTGAAAGAGGACTCACCAACCCCTGAAGAAAATGCTAAAGATCCTGCTGATGATCTGCCTGCTTGAGAGAGCGATAAGTATACCATTGTGGGCTGTGGTAAGATCATGGCCAGTTCCCATCCCAGTACATTCCCACTCTAAAGTACTGCCAATGTTTACATCATCGAGCTGTCAGCTGGAGGCACCATGTGCCATACCTTTAAACAAAGAGACTGTCAAGTATAATGCATCAAAATTTAGATTAAATGATACCTTGTGTTTCACCATAACAAACAGGGCAGAGACCCCATGCGTTGTACTTCGCAATGCTACATTGGGACACTGGATTGATCCACTTGGAGATTCCCAAATAGGCACTGGTGTCTTGCTCAAGGTACTCAATAACATAGTGGCAGGACAATCTGAGGCCAGTGGAAATACATCTAACAAAAAACAGTCCCCTGTGAATATCACTACATTATTGCTAAAAAGTAAGGTAACCATACTTGAACGATCATATTGGCAAACCAATAATGCCACTAATGTCAGAGTGTGGCCATGGTGCCCTCCAGATCAGTCATTTACACCAGTGTTTACGCACTGCCAATCTAAAAGGATGCCTAAGGTAGAAGTATCTCGAGGCTTCACCTTATCGCCACCTCTAAAAAGGATGGCTATGACAGGAAATAAAACAGGGAAGGTAAACGAATGGCCATTTTATCAATGGGTGTTGACAAATTTAGCGGGGGCTGCTACTAGTTTATCAGCCTTTGCAACTCTAGGTGAGTCACAACATGACATTTGGAATGTATCAGCAACCAGAACTAATACTACACCAGTGATATTGAATGATATTAAATACAATAACTTGTTGGCAAATTATTCAGCCAAAAGGGCAGCAGTTTGTGTTTCGGCTCCCTTCTTTTTTATTTTAGCAGAATTTAAAAATAAAAGCAGCATATTAGATTGTGCGAATGTCACCTGCCATTTGACAGAATGCTGGAATGGGTCCGCATCTTTAGCACTGCTGGTGCGGGTTCCGACCTTTGTCCCTATACCGATGGATGCTGATCACGATAAATTTCCAATAATCTCCTTAATTAGAGAAAAGAGAGATTTTGGCATCACGGCGGCCATTGTGACGGCCGTTGCAATGTCGGCTGCTGCAGCGGTGACTGTGGGTATTGCCCTAGCCAATCAAGTTCAAGCAGCAGAAACAATAAATAATATAGTGAATGCCTCGGCAGATGCTATGGTAAAACAGCATAAAATGAATAGCCATTTGATTTCTGGGATACTGCTTGCTAATCAGCGAATAGATCTATTACAAAGCAAAATGGAAGAATTGCTGATATTCTTCAAGTAAGCTGTGTAAGTCATACTAAACACATGTGTATCACACCCTTGAAATATAACAATGAGTCTTTTACAGAAAGTACTAAATTATCTAATTTTTTACAAGGAAATTGGTCACAACAGGCTGAGGAACTACAAGAAGAACTCCTGCTCACGATTGCTGTTTTGAATGGGACCAGAATAAACCCGATTGATGTTGAAGACTTCACTTCCTGGCTCACGTCCGCCTTCTCCTTTTTTAAGGAGTGGGTGGGGGTGGGAATATTTGGCTGTATGATCTTTGGGGGAGTGCTGATCACACTCTGGTTGCTCTGCAAATTTAAAAAACAACATCGTACAGATAAAGTACTTATCACTCAAGCACTGCTTTCCTTAGAGCTGGGAACATCCCCTCAAGCTTGGTTGAATATGCTTAAACAATGAGACACTATCATTCAATGGGATACCCTGAGGGCTCCTGTTCCCATTGCACCAGGAATCCTGAGTGGTAGTCCTCCACACTTCCCAGGGCTCGGGTTCCCATTGCACGGGAGATAAGTGTGGAGGGTCTCACAACTGTTTAACTGCCTTGAACGCCTTACTGCTAGAACGGTGGGCTTGATCAGCGAAATAACAGTTGGAAAATTGTTGCAGCAATTTAATAAAAACGGGGCAGATGTTAGGAGCCGCGTCCGCCATTGCAAGATGACGCAGGTTTCCTGCTTCCTGGTTCTTCTTGCGAGCCTTGCTTGAATGTGCGCCTGCGCAAGGCGCGAAAACCAGTATGCTAATTTGGCGACATCATAAGAGCCAATGAGTGTGTGGCACGTCTCCTAAAGCTCTATATAAGCCATAGGCTTTTGGGGCTTGGGGTCCCTCGCCTCACTACCATCTAAGAGAGCTGTAACACTAAAAGAGCTGTAACAATAAAACTGCTGTCAAAAGAATCCTGAGCATGGCGTTCTCCTTTTCGGCGAGGCGGCGCCCCGCACCTCGCCCATGACTGTTAGCCCAAGAGTTACAACTGGGAGCCAGGGGTGCTCAGGAACCATCAGCCACCCAAACCCCACCCCTCCGGAATACTACTTCCCTTCCACCTTGCGCCTGGTCCTTTTGGCTGAGGCAGACACCTAGCTGGTCTGCTCCTGTGTACATACCTTATCTTGAGCCATCCTAGAGGAGCTGCTGCATGCAGAGCAGTGGACAACGTACCCTTAGTCATTTAGGGGAGTCACTCTACTCAGATCAATGAACACCTAGCTGGTCTGCTCCGGTGAAGGCCCCATATCCTGAACCATCCTAGAGGAACCACTACACTCAGAGCAGTAGGATTTCAGGATGCCAGAGGTTGCCTGAGTCCCAGGAGTTCTTCCACCCAGGAGATTAGGATTACAGGATCACAGAGACATCTGGACTCTGAGGAATTCTGACAAAAGCAAGAAAACTCGAAAGACAAACTCCAGGCAGACACAGTGAGCACAGGTAACACAAGAGTTAACCAGATGGCGAAAGGTAAGTACAAGAACACAAGCAACAGAAACCATAGTTACTTGGCATAATCAGAACACAGTTCCCCCACATAGCAAGCCCTGAACACCCCATCACACAGGAAAAGCAAGATTCAGAATTAAAATCACTCCTCATGATGATGATAGAGGATTTTAAGAAGGACATAATTAACTCCCTTAAAGAAGTACAGTAGAACACAGGTAAACAGATAGAAGCCCTTAAAGAGGAAACACAAAAATCCCTTAAAGAATTGTAAGAAAACATAACCAAACAGGTGAAGGAATAGAACAAAACCACCCAAGATCTAAAAATGGAAATAGAAACAATAAAGAAATCTCAAAGGGTGACTACCTTGGAGACAGAAAACCTAGGAAAGAGATCAGGAGTCATAGACACAAGCTTCACCAACAGAATACAAGAGATAGAAAAGAGAATCTCAGGTGCAGAAGATACCATGGAAAACATTGACATAACTGTCAAAGAAAATGAAAAATGCAAAAAGCTCCTAACCAAAAACATCCAAGAAATTCAGGACACAATGAGAAGACCAAACCTAAGGATAATAGGTATAAATGAGAGTGAAGATTCCCAACTTAAAGGGCCAGTAAATATCTTCAACAAAATTATAGAGGAAAATTTTCCTAACCTAAAGAACGAGATGCCCATAAACATACAAGAAGCCTACAGAACACCAAATAGACTACACCAGAAAAGAAATACCTCCCATCACATAGTAATCAAAACACCAAATGCACAAAACAAAGAAAGAATATTAAATGCAGTAAGAGAAAAAGGCCAAGTAACATATAAAGGTAGACCTATCAAAATTACACCAGACTTCTCACCAGAGAATATAAAAGCCAGAAGATGCTGGACTGACCCTGATCATATAGACCCTAAGAGAACACAAATGCCATCTCAGACTACTATATCCAGCAAAACTCTCAATCACTATACATGGAGAAACCAAGATATTCCATGACAAAACCAAATTTACACAATATCTTCCCACAAACCCAGCACTTCAAAGGATAATGGATGGAAAATTCCAGCACAAGGAAGGAAACTACAACCTAGAAAAAGGAAGGAAGTAATTTTCCAACAACTCCAAAAGAAGATAGCTACACAAACATAATTCCACCTCTAATAACAAAAATAATAGGAAGCAACATTTTTCCTTAATATCTCTTAACATCAATGAACTCAATTCTTCAATAAAAAGACACAGACTATCAGACTGGATACATAAACAGGACCCAGAATTTTGCTGTATACAGGAAACGCACCTCAGTGAGAAAGACAGACACTACCTCAGAGTAAAAGGCTGGAAAACAATTTTTCAAGCAAACAGTCCCAAGAAACAAGCTGGAGTAGCCATTCTAATATCAAATAAAATCGACTTTCAACCAAAAGTAATCAAAAATGATAAGGAGGACACTTCATACTCATCAAAGGAAAAATCTACCAGGATGAACTCTCAATTCTGAACTTCTATGCTCCAAATGCAAGGACACCCTCATACATAAAAGAAACTTTCCTAGAGCTCAAAACACACATTGCATCTCACACAATAATAGTGGGGGATTGTAACACCCCACTCTCAGCAATGGATAGATCATGGAAACAGAAACTAAACAGAGACACATTGAAATTAACAGAAGTTATGACCCAAATGGATTTAACAGACATCTATAGAACATTTCATCCTAAAACAAAAGAATATAACTTTTTCTCAGCACCTCATGGTACCTTCTCCAAAATATACTATATAGTTGGTCACAAAACAGGGCTCAACAGATACAAAAAGACTGAAATAATCCCTTGCATCCTATCAGAGCACCACAGACTCAGGTTGGTCTTTAATAACGACAAAACCAATGGAAAACCCACATGAATGTGGAAACTGAACAACGTTCTACTCAATGATGACTTGGTCAAGGAAGAAATAAAGAAAGAAATTAAAGACTTTTTAGAATTTAATGAAAATGAGGACACATCATACCAAAACTTGTGGGACTCCATGAAAGCAGTGCTAAGGTGAAAATTCATAGCTCTACATGCCTACAAAAAGAAATTGGAGCATACATTAACAACTTGACAGCACACCTAAAAGCTCTAGAAAAAAAAGAAGCAAATACACCCAAGAGGAGTAGATGTCAGGAAATAATCAAACCCAGGGCTGAAATCAACAAAGTAGAAACAGAAAGAACTATACAAAATATCAACAAAACCAGGAGTTGGTTCTTTGAGAAAATCAACAACACAGATAAACCCTTAGCCAAATTAACCAGAGGGCACAGAGACAGTATCCAAATTAATAAAATCTCTTCAAACTATTCCACATTTCTCTTCAAACTATTCCAATTCTCTTCAAAATATTCCATAAAATAGAAACAGAAGGAACACTACCCAATTCATTCTATGAAGCTACAATCACACTCATACCTAAACCTGAAAAAGACCCAACAAAGAAAGAGAACTTCACACCAATCTCCCTTATGAATATCACTGCAAAAATACTCAATAAAATTCCAGCAAACTGAATCCAAGAACACATTAAAACAATCATCCATCATGATCAAGTGGGCTTTATCCCAGGAATGCAGGGATGGTTCAATATTTGGAAATCCATCAATGTAATCCACTATATAAACACACTCAAAGAAAAAAAAACCACATTATCATTTCACTAGATGCAGAGAAAGCATTTGACAAAATTCAACATCCCTTCATGGTAAAAGTCTTGGAAAGATCAGGAATTCAAGGCCCCTACCTAAACATAGTAAAATCAATATACAGCAAACCAGTAGCCAACATCAAACTAAATGGAGAGAAACTTGAAGCAATCCCACTAAGTTCAGGGACTAGACAAAGCTGCCCACTCTCTCCCTACCTATTCAATATAGTACTGGAAGTCCTAGCCAGAGCAATTAGACAACAAAAAGAAGTCAAAGGGATACAAATAGGAAAGGAAGAAGTCAAAATATCACTATTTGCAGATGATATGATAATATACTTAAGTGACCCCAGAACTTCCACCAGAGAACTTCTAAACCGGATAAACAACTTCAGCAAAGTGGGTGGTTATAAAGTCAACTCAAACAAATCAGTAGCTTTCCTCTACGTGAACAATAAACAGGCTGAAAAAGAAATTATGGAAATGACACCCTTCACAATAGTCACAAATAATACAAAATACCTTGGTGTGAACCTAACCAAGCAAGTGAAAGACCTGTATGACAAGAACTTCAAGTCTCTGAAGAAAGAAATCGAAGAAGATCTCAGAAGATGGAAAGATCCCCCATGCTCATGGATTGGCAGGATTAAAATAATAAAAATGGCCATCTTGCCAAAAGCAATCTACAGATTCAATGCAATCACCATTAAAATCCCAACTCAATTCTTCACAGAGTTAGAAACAGAAATTCTCAAATTCGTTTGGAATAACAAAAAACCCAGGATATTCTCAACAATAAAAGAACTTCTGGAGGAATCACCATCCCTGACCTCAAGCTGTACTACAGAGTAATAATGATAAAAACTGCATGGTATTGGTACAGAGACAGGCAGGAAGATCAGTGGAATAGAATTGAGGACCCAGAAGTGAACCCACACACCTATGGTCATTTGATCTTTGACAAAGGAGCTAAAACCATCCAGTGGAAAAAGGATAGCATTTTCAATAAATGGTGCTGGTTCAACTGGAGAACAACATGTAGAAGAATGCAAATCAATTCATTCTTATCTCCTTGTACAAAGCTGAAGTCCAAGTGGATAAAAGACCTCCACATAAAACCAGATACACTGAAACTAATAGAAGAGAGGGTGGGGAAGACCCTTGAATACCTAGGCACTGGGGAAATGTTCCTGAACAAAACACCAATGGCTTATGCTCTAAGATCAAGACTTGACAAATGATACTTCATACATTTGCAAAGTTTCTGTAAGGCAAAGGACACTGTCAATAGGACAAAATGGCAACCAACAAATTGGGAAAAGATCTTTACTAATCCTACATCTGATAGAGGGCTAATATCCAATATATACAAAGAACTCAAGAAATTAGACTCCAGACAACCAAATAACCCTATTAAAAAATGGGGTATAGAGCTTAACAAAGAATTTTCAACGGAGGAAACTCAAATGGCCGAGAAGCACCTAAAGAAATGTTCAGTATCCTTAGTCATCAGGGAAATGCAAATCAAAACAACCCTGAGATTCCACCTCACACCAGTCAGAATGGCTAAGATCAAAAACTCAGGTGATAGTAGATGCTGTCAAGGATGTGAAGAAAGAGGAACACTCCTCCATTGTTGGTGGGACTGCAAGATGGAGCAACCACTCTGGAAATCAGTCTGGTGGTTCCTCAGAAAATTGGACATATCACTACCTGAGGACCCAGCTATACCACTCCTGGCCATATACCCAGAGGATGCTCTAATTTATAACAAGGACATATGCTCCACTATGTTCATAGCAGCTCTATTTATAATAATCAGAAGCTGGAAAGAACCTAGATGTCCTTCAACAGAGGAATGGATACAAAAAATATGGTACATGTTTTTTGTAATATTACTCAGCTATTAAAAACAATGAATTTGAGAAATTCTTAATGGATCGAACTAGAAAATATCATCCTGAGTAAGGTAACCCAATCGCAAAAGTACACACATGGTATTCACTCACTGATTATTGGATTTTAGCCCAGAAGCTTGAAATACCCAAGATTCAACTCACAGACCATATAAAGCTCATGAAGAATGAAGACCAAGTGGCAGTGCTTTGGTCCTTTGTAGAAGGAGTAACAAAATACTCAAGGGAGCAAATATGGAGACAAAGTATAGGACATAAACTGAAGGAGGGACGTCTGGAGACCATTCCACCTGGATATCTATTCCATGTGCAGTCACCAAAGTTAGACACTGATGTGGATGTCAGGAAGTGCATGCTGACAGGAGCCTGACATAGCTGTCTCCTTAGAGGTCTGCAAAAGTCTGACATATTCAGAGGCAGATGCTCACAGCTAACCATTGAACTGGTCATGGAGCTCCCAATGGAGGAGTTAGAATGAAGACTGAAGGAGTTGAAAGGGTTTGTGACCCCATGAGGCGAGCAAAAATACCAACCAACCAGAGCTCCCAGGGTCTAAACCACCATCCAGGGAGCACTTAGGGAGGGACTCATGGCTACAGCTGTATATGCAAGGAAGGATGGTCCTGTCAGATATAGATGGGAGAGGAGATCCTTGGTCTCATGAAGGCTG
Source organism: Grammomys surdaster (assembly GCF_004785775.1). Taxonomy (NCBI): domain Eukaryota; kingdom Metazoa; phylum Chordata; class Mammalia; order Rodentia; family Muridae; genus Grammomys; species Grammomys surdaster. Next base: position 2,399,725 of record NW_021621192.1, read on the forward strand.
GACACCCTGTGTGGAGGAATTTGAGGGTGGGGAGTTGAGAATGGGGAGTAGGTGGGGGCACATCCTCATAGAAACAGGAGGAGGGGGATGGAATAGGGGGTTCCTGGGCGGGAGGTGGGGGTGGGGTAAGAGGATAACATCTGAAATGTAAATAAAGTATCCAATTAAAAAATTATAACTTCAGCTTAATAACAATTAAACAGATTTCTACAAATAGGTTATGGGTATGCAATAAATCCTAGATCTTCCTCCCTGTTCCGACAAAACCACTACTTTTCCCTAGAAAGACAGCCTAATATTAACCACCTCAGTCCCCAAGCCCAGGGAATAGGGGCACCGACTCTTCATTAACTTCTTCAAGCTGGTTATGGGCATTGAGATATTTGAAGAGGAACAGGGGGAAGAGTAAATTGATAAGCCTCTAACATCTATGTCTTCACTGCATCCAGCTGAGATTCCAGGACATCAGAGGTTCGAGCAGGTCTGCTCAGCTTACTTGATGAGTAAGTAAGCTGTGTGTAAGTAAGCTGTGAGTAAGTAAGGTTGTGTATTCTGCAATATACAATCCTCAAAACAAATTTTAGTATCAAGATAACTTTTCGTTTGAATTCTGGAATCTAGTCTTCTGGCGGCCTGTCTCTGTCATGTCTAATAATCCATATAATTCTGGGAGTTTCTATGAGGCTGTGCTCCCACCATTCTCCCATTCCCACCTCCCTGCTCTCAAATTCCCCAATACTAGGGAATTCAAACTTTCTGGCACCAAGGCCCTCGACTTCCACTGATGCCTGACAAGGCCACCCTCAAGTACCTATACAGGTGGAGCCATGAGTCCCTCCCTTTGTGTTCTTGGGCTGGAGGTTTTAGAATGCCTACTACAGCTTGTTTCCTAGGACCATTTGCTAGAAAAATTGTTTTCCAGCCTTTTACTCTGAGGTAGTGTCTGTCTTTGTCACTCAGGTGCGTTTCCTGTCTGCAGCAAAATTCTGGGTCCTGTTTATGTATCCAGTCTGATAGTCTGCGTCTTTTTATTGGAGTATTGAGTCCATTGATGTTAAGAGATATTAAGGAACAGTGATTGTTGCTTCTTGTTATTTTTGTTATTAGAGGTGAAATTATCTTTGTGTGGCTATCTTCTTTTGGATTTATTGGAAGAGGATTACTTTCTTGATCTTTCTAGGGTATAATTTCCCTCCTTGTATTGGAGCTTTCCCGCTATTATCCTTTGTAATACTGGGTTTGTGGAAAGATACTGTGTAAATTTGGTTTTGTTGTGGAATATCTTGGTTTCTCCATCTATGGTAATTGAGAGTTTTGCTGAGTATAGTAGCCTGGACTGGCATTTGTGTTCTCTTAGGGTCTGTATGACATCTGTCCAGGATCTTCTGGCTTTTATATTCTCTGGTGAGAAGTCTGGTGTAATTTTGATAGGTCTGCCTTTATATGTTACTTGGCCTTTTTCTCTTACTGCATTTAATATTTTTTCTTTGTTTTGTGCATTTGGTGTTTTGATTACTATGTGATGGGAGGTATTTCTTTTCTTGTTTATTTGGCGTTCTATAGGCTTCTTGTATGTTTATGGGCATCTCGTTCTTTAGGAAAGTTTTCTTCTACAATTTTGTTGAAGATATTTATTGGCCCTTTAAGTTGGGAATCTTCACTCTCATATATACCTATTATCCTTAGGTTTGGTCTTCTCATTGTGTCCTGGATTTCCTGGATGTTATGTGTTAAGAACTTTTTTCATTTTGCATTTTCTTTGACAGTTGTGTCAATATTTTCTATGGTATCTTCTGCACCTGAGATTCTCTCTTCTACCTCTTGTATTCTGTTTGTGATGCTTGCTTGCATCTATGTCTCCTGATTTTTTTCCTAGGTTTTCTATCTCCAGGGCAGTCTCCCTTTGTGATTTCTTTATTGTTTTTACTTCCATTTTTATGTCCTCGATGGTTTTGTTCAATTCCTTCACCTGTTTGGTTGTGTTCTCTTGTAATTCTTTAAGGGATTTTTGTGTTTCCTCTTTAAGGGCTCCTACCTGTTTACCTATGTTCCCCTCAAATTCTTTGAGAGTGTTATTTATGTCCTTCTTAAAGTCCTCTATCATCATCATTAGAAGTGATTTTAAATCTGAATCTTGCTTTCCTAGTGATATGGAGAATTCAGGACTTTCTAGTGTGGGAGACCTAGGTTCTAATGATGCCAAGTATCCTGGGTTGCTGATGCTTAGGTTTTGTACTTGCCTTTCACCATCTGGATCTCCTTAGTGCTACCTACTTTGTCTCTGACTGGAGCCTGTCTTTCCTATTATCTTGGCTGTTTCAGAACTGTGTGGGGTGGGTGTTACTACTGGGGTTAGAGCTGGGGCCCAAGATCTGCTCAATGCTCAGTTACAAACAGGAGGGAACCAGTGCTCCCAGACAGGGGTGAATTCCTGGGTCCCAGTGGGTCTCAGTTACTCCCTGTCTGGGGCAGGTGTTGCTGTCTCCTTACCTAAGATACTGTCCAGGTTAGAGTTCCTGGGAGGCCTGGTTCCTCTGGGCTTGTGAGATTGGGTGCAGAGCTGCCGCCCAGGATCTGCTCAGTGCTCAGGCCCAGACCGGAAGCCCCATTCACCTTATAAAACTATAAAATAAACATCTATTCATTATAAATGACTTAGTCTGTGTCATTTTTTTTTACAGCAGCATAAAACTGATGAAGATACAAGGCACTTACCTGCTAAGTTATATGTTAATTCTTACTTAGGAAACATTTATAGACAAGCTATAAAGACTTGAAATAGACAAGTTTATATCTCAGTAATGTTTAAAGTTTCAGTGAGGTCAGCTATATTATAATTACTTCTGATTTATTCTGTAGACAGAGATTAAAATTCTGTAGTCAGAATTTTAATTAATTAATTTAGCTAATTAATATAATTAAATATTCTGTAGTAAGAGATAAAAATCTGAACCCAGGAAATGTGGTAGTAGAAACTGTTCTCCTAGCCACTACATAATACTGCGTTTCAAAGTTTTTGTTGTAGTTGTTATGAAATTCAGTTGAAATGGAAGTGTCACTGTGGTTAAAATTGCTTAGTGAATGGACAAGCAGAGGAGATGGTGCCATTAGGACTCAGTAATATTTGCTGTTGTATGTGGCATATCAGAACAAAGCCAACCCAGACAGCAGGTGATATGGTTTTAATGTGTCCTTTAAAATTCACGTGCTGAAAACTGGATCCCTAGTGTGAGGCTGAGAGGTAGGATCGCTAAGAGATCGTTAGTTCACAAGGATGTGCTATAATAGATTAATGCTATTATCTATGGAACAAGATATCTAGAAAAGAATGACATTGAAGTCTCTCACATATTCTCTCTCCCTCTTCCTCCCTCCCTCTCTCACTCTCTTCGCCTTCTCCCTTTCCCTCACCCCTTCGCTGACTTCTATCCTCTTTCTCTTACCTCATCTCTTCCTTTCCTCTTCCTCTCTCCCCTTCTTGCCTTCACACTTTTTACCATAGGCTACATACCGAGAAGGCCCTTGCTAGATGCAGGCTCCTCCTAAACTTTGGACTTTTAAGTCTTGAAAAATGTGAGAAATAAACATCTGATCTTTTTTTTTAAATTTCAATGAATTGTCTTTTGAGAATTTTATACATGAGTCTTAGTTTTACATCATTCATGTTGTTCAGGCTCTGCTTTGTCCCAGTATGATCAAGTGGATCTTATGAGGGGAGGCAAGGCAGGAAGAGCTACGATCCTCTAGAGACCTCAGGTAGCTGTGTCACGGGGAGAACAGAATCTCAGGAGGAACCTTCAGTGAGACAGCTTGTTTAATGGAGGGTAACAAAGGCTACTTAAACATTTGGGCAGTGGGTAGGGGTTTAAGGATGAGTAGCCTGGACTAGGGCTCTGGGGATGCCTCATTTGCATAAGGAGGAATTCCAGGTGCTGCTGGATATGACCTTATAAGGGGAGAGATAGTTTAACCAGTAGCCTGGGTTATATATAGGACCTCCTCTGGTTGGAAGTGGGGTTGGGGATTGGGGTGAAGGGTTATGTCATGCCACTCTGGGCAAGTGGGGAAGTGAACCTACTCCTGCCAATTTCAGGAGATTTCCAGGGTTTGGATACACCTTGACCCTACTCTTGCTGGGCCCTACTCCCCATGGCTCCATGGCCATCCAGCATTGCTCATTTACACTGCTCCTTCTACCCCATTCATTTCTTTCCATGTCCTGCCTATGCTTGCTCTCTCTCTCTCTCTCTCCCTCCCTCCCTACTCCCTCTCTTTCTCCCTTCTCTCAAATTCATGACCTCTTTTTCTTTAATTGTTACATATTTGTATGCTAAATATTTGTCCTTATACTCACAGAAAAGTATATCTCTCATCTCTCATCAAAGAAGCTTCTTTTTGCAACAGTTAGAGACGATTACAGAGCTGTACTCACTGGATTTTAACAGGCATATACTCATTTGATTCTGCTTGACAGAAGCATGACTCACCACTCCAGATGAGACAGGAGAGATTATGCTGGTTAGTGACTCCTTTTTCTTAAACCTTGGAGATCCGCTACTCTTTCCTATACTTCCAACCCTTCATCTGACACTGACCAGTTGTTTAAAGTTGTGAAACTATAAATCGACTCTCATTTGCTTTGGTTTTGATTCCTTGACAAGTTTTTTTCTTTAGTGAACTATTGAGCAAATGGCAACACAGGAGGCCAGATTGAAACTGCATCTCCTCACTGACAATTAAGTAGGTAAAGCCTTTGTCAGAGCTAATCTCCATCAGTTAATCCATCTTTACTTTAATTGAATTAAGAAATTGGATTTGTGGGCACATCTCAGAGTTAGCTTGTGTTAATTGATAGAGGATTAACCGAGGAAGCAAATCCAACACTGAGTACTCCATAGCACCAAACTGTGGGCTGGAAAGAGGGAATAAAAAAGAGCAAAGGAAGTTTCTTTTTTTCATATGCATAGTTAGGTTGAAATACTCATGCATATGTATTCAGAAACATATACATATGCACATGCATGCATGGCATGAAATACCACAGTAGAAGAGTTGCTATTCGTTTAAGGGTAGTAATAAGATATAGTGGAAGATGGAGAAAGGACAGAGAAGATAGTTGGCAGCAAATGAAAGTTGTAATGCCTTTGTGTGTGTGTTTGTGTGTGTGTGTCTGTGTGTCTCTGTGTGTGTGTCTGTGTGTGTATGTGAATGATGTTATTCTAATGCCTACTATTTTGTACACCAACGGAAAACAGTGAAAAGGTTAATTTTCTCAAAGCTAAAATAAAGACAATCATTGAAATCTAAAAAGATGCCACTCTTCTCTTCTGCCTTGCCATATCCTCCCCACCATAACAGGCTGACATTCCTGAAACTCTTCAAATGAAAAAAATAAATCCTTCTTCCATTAAATTATTTTTCCAGGTACCTTGGTTACGACAATAAAAATTTAATTAACACACCCTTCTTTGATTACTAAAAAAGTCTAGAAAAAAAACACAACTAATCAAATTGGGCATTTTTACCCAATTTATATTTGCATGTTATTCTTCCCTCTTCTCTTTTCTAACAATTTCTTCCTTCCCTCCCCTCCCCTCCCCTCCCCTCCCCGCCCCCCCCCTCCTAACCCTCCCCTCCCCTTCTCTTCTCTGCTTTCATCAGTTGCTCTAGGTGAGACCTGTGGGAACCACTAGGCTTTTTACAGACACTGTTTCCTAATGGGCAAACAAGCAGTAGTGAGTCAGCACCATGACTGGGGACAGCTCCTTTCCCCAGGGCTTCCCATCCTGGTTCCCAGTTGTAGTTTTACTGTAGAACTAATGTTAGTAGCTATGAGGTTTCCAACTTCCAACTCTTATTGAGACTTTTAATAAATTTTTTCCTGCTGTAATATTTTCTGACTCCTCAAGAATTGGTAGTAGACAAACAGAGATACAGACTCAAAGTAGGATATTTAAACACTGCCCAGTCAAGTCAATATTCAAAGATCTATGGCTCTTCACTAGCATTTGTTAAGTTTAGAAGTCTCAGATAGATGGTTGGTTACACTTAAAATCACAGAGAGGATGGATGGAAAATAATAACCCTAGTGTCGGCATTTTAAGGTTCACCCTATTCAGAGTTGAGCTTGCTTGCCTAGGTTCCTGGGCACTATCTCTTGGGTCATGAAAATTCTGTTGTGCATCTACAAACTTTCATGTGTCCCAGAACTATGTAGATGGACCTTACAAGTTCAAATAGGCAGTTCTAGCATAATTTTGACATGTGTTATCACATAATCCAATATCTTAGACAATCTCTTTGGATATCAATTTCATATTTATATGGTACACCAACATTGATCTGAGTTTGGGATGTATTTGAAAGGATTATTAATTTTAAGTAGTCAGTGTTCCATGGAAGAGCTTGGGAACTCAATTAAGATCCTTTATGGAAGTGATTCTCAAACTTCCTAATGCTTTTAATACAGCTCTTCATGTTGTGGTAACCCCTAACCATAAAGTTATTTCCATTACTACTTCATAAATGTAAATTTGTTACTGTTATAAATTGTATTGTAAATATCTGATATACAGGATATCTATAATGTAACTTTGTGAAAGGGTCATTCAATCCCCAAATGGGTTGCAACCAGCAGGTTAATAGTGCTTTATGCTTTGTGGCAACCCTAAGTGATACTCACTGGTTTGAGAGTTCTAGTCCCTCCAGAGTTCACACATAATGTTTTATGATTGCATTTCAGAGTCAAGCTGTGGTTCCAAGTCCTCTGCTTCTTCCTTCTCTGGGTGTTCAGATGCCACTGCATAGGGGCCTGGAAGGATGAAGCAGAGTCCAGAGTAGATGGGGTTCTGGAGGATCCTGGTCCAGCTGGGAGTGAGTGTCAGGTGATGGGAGAAGAAGGGGAGAGAAGGCCTACTCTGAGGATTTTAGTGTTACTTCTCTCTTAGATGAATGCCTTCTATGAATATCTTCAGTGAAACATCTTTCTGAGATGATTTTAGCTTGTGCATATTCCTTTATATGGGATGAGCTTGTATGAATACCTTTATTCAGGGTGAACTGGGAATATTTTTGGACCTTGCAGAATGGGAAGGAGTTTTCAGGGTAAATGACAATCATTGGCTAAAGGATTAAAGTCCTATGAATGCCTCATTTTCAGGGAGAGCCATCCCAGGAATCCCAGGTACTTGTTGTATAGGTTCTTATTGAGGGAGGGGGAGTTGAACTTGTAGGTCTACTAAGGACTGTTCCACCTTACCAAGATAGAGAGTGTGAGTGTTCAGGCTCTTCAGTTAAGGTCAGAACAGGGGAAGCCCCACTAGTAAGGGTAGTCCCCCATTTTGTGGGAAGCTCAGAGAACTATCCAGACAATGGTAGACTGCAACCTTAATTAGCAGGGTCAAACAATATCGAGTTACTACAGAATAGTAATTAAATTCTTCAACTTACTTGTTCAGTCTCACAGATTTGATAAAAATCATTTCAGCAAAGTAACCAGCATATAATTTTTGATACATTATCAGAGTAATCAAGAATCTGGGTTTCTTAGGTTGTTACCTGTCATCTCACTATACATATATTTAGGAGAGAACACTATCTAGAGCACAGGTGGTATAGACTTTCTAGGCTAAGGAAACAACTAAGGACCTTCTCAAACTCAGTGTGTTAAGCTGAGGATACAATTTTATCTCAATAACATGTTTAGGGAAGTCATAGGCTATGTTCAAGAAAGCTAACTAAGTAAGTCTGTATTAGAGGCTTAAAAACTCAAGCCACCAGTGGAAAAAATTAACCTGAAGAGTAGGCTTTCCTTGGCCATCTTTAAGAAGGAGGTGTTTTACTAACCTCTGTAATACTAGGGAAATTACAACTGGACTTTTGACCAAGATGAATATGTTCTCTTTGAAGAGAATAGCTGTGGTAAATCAAGAAAGTTTACACAGCAATATAAGTTTCTTTGAGGGGAAGAATTTGCCTATATGGTTTGGAATTTAGTACACAGTGGGCATTTTATATGTGCTCAGGAGTATTTATTAGTTGGTTACCATGGCACATCAACCCACAATTCAGTGACCCTCATAAGCATGGTAGCTATGAACAAAGGAGCCACAAGAGACCTATTTCCTAGGGTATTTTATGAACATCAACATCACAAAGGGAGCATTTTTATGTGAACATTCTTGTGCCTTTGTTCCAGAATTATGATTTGATAATCTCTTAACGTAGGATTTTCCCCCCAATTTCATTATCACATTTCACTTGTGATTGCTGAAACAGTTTACAGGTTGAGAAGTACTCAACTAATCTCTCCACAGAGATAAACAAGTTGTCTCAACCCAAAACTAGGGACATAGTAGAATTGATCTCCATAGAAAATGAGTACAGCCTGCTAGCTTTGCTCTCTCTGGTTTCCTCTTTGGGAAGAATAACATCATTCTCTGAGAATACTCAGATACCTATTTGAACTCAAGAAAGTCATTTTAAAAAATGTATGTTAAAGGGATTTCTGGAATGTTTGCATCTATGCCAAATTTACTTGAAGCGACAGAGAAATCTGTGTCAAATTTACTTGAAGCAAAGGTGTCTTTACTTGGGGTGAAGGTGACTTTACATGAAACTATAACTCAATTGAGTTCTAATACAGAGCCCCTTGCATCCTCAGACAAGATGAGAAAGGAAAATTATTCGTGAGTGTATAGGCTATGGAAATTGACTACAGACAAGGCATTGGTCAAAGTCAATGAACTTACAGGTTCGGTGTATATGACTCAGGTGATCTTGTAGGCCTGTTCTCTGTTAGAAATTTCTATAAGCCCCAGAGAGAAATAATGTATAGAGCTTGAGCTCAAGAGTAACTTCAGAGCATCTATTTATTCCATATCTAATACAAAATGTGAACATCAGCTTCTAAAGATCTGACAGGGCTAAGAACTTTCTGAAAATTATAAATGGATTATAATACCTAACAGTTATAATTCTTTACGATAAACACAAAGAGTGAGTGACATATTGCAAAAGGCAGAACTACTGTTCACTACCAAATCCAGATTGGGCTTGAATAGATGATTCTCCCATGTCTTTATACATTCTTCTGAAGCTAGAAGACTAGCAATGCTACTATCTTTTCTGTAACAGAAATATTAGAAAGCAATTGTATTTATAGAATCCCTATGACTTAAGTTCAGAACTGGAATAGACTTGACTGTGAATTCATGGTGAGAAACAGGTCTGTGATCAAGAGACTGGGGCAAGAGGTCAGGAGATAAACTATAGCCTCTAATGAGAGATATTGAATAATGATGGCAATGAAGACAAACACAGGAAAGTAAATTAATGTCTTACAAAAAGTTAGTCAAATGACCCCAATGTGATTCCTGCAAAGACATGGAAGTGACCAGCAGATCTGTCCCATGTAAAATGTATGACCTTCACATGATACCTAGCTTTCCTAGTGACTGCAGAGCAAGATTGGACATTGCACGAAATCTGCCCTTGCCAATGAATTCCCCAAGAAATAGCTCTCTCTACAAGTACAAAACTAATGTTTGTCTTTCTTCTTAGACATTAATTCTTAAATTCACTGAGTATATGACTACTTGCGCATTACTAAATGTTGAAAGCACTTTACAAATCAATTACTTTTTGGACACAGTGGTAATCACTAGTTACTGTGCAATTATATAGTGGAAGGAAGAGCAGGCTCTCTCAGTCTTTGCCAGGCTCTAATCATCTGACCATCTGGGTGGAGACAGCATGAACTTAGAATTTCTCTCCAGAGATTTCCAGATTAAACTCTTGAACAGTTTGGCGGCAATTATAGAAATGATTATGTTACGACTACCAAGTGAGAAAGCTAGGTCTATCTGCTGGCTTCTTAGAAGTAGCTAAAAAATTAAAAGAAATTCATTAGGGATATGACAACGATGTCCTTGAATTTTGAACAGTGTCTACTAGGTCTATTAAGACTGTCTTTACCTACTAGTCATATTTTTTTAAAAAAATCATAGTTGATTTTTAGACCATATTTTCAAGACTGTCCTGTGTCTACACAAACTTTGCTTGTTATTCCCTTTCAAATGTCTTGCCAGAGTATTTTATCTCAAATATTTAACCAAGTACAACTCACCAGCTGTGTTTAGTCAATATCTTCTGTTAAATCATAAATACATGCAGTGCAAGCTAAAACTTACTTACTTTCAGTGTTAGCATTTAAAAAGAGCAAGCCCATGGCCACGCTAACACCTTATTCTACCCCATCAGCATTCAGCAAGTAAGGATATTCAAAGGAGGCCAAATCAATCAATACACTAGGTAAAGTGAAAGTAGTTTTCAAAATATAAACAGCATTGAGAAAAATAAATTTCATAGTCTATTAGCTGTTTGAATGATCAATTATCTAATATCACTAGAAAGCATAAATGATTATGCAACCATTGTCTTTCAAAGCATATAAGTAAACACATCTCACCACCATTGAATAATAATACTCTGTCCACTATATAATCATCCTGATTTTTGTAAATAAGATGTAGCATCTAACTTTTAGGGCAAAAGTAATAATATTGCAAATTATTGTTTCTACTACATAGCAGCTAAATAAATATAAACTGTTCCTATGTAGCAAAAATCATGAGGTCTTTTGTGATATTTAAATACTTCTTAAAATAGAAAAATAGGCCATTCAATTGTCCAAATAGGACATTATATTGCTAAAGCAGAAGTCACAGTTAAAAACTGAATTCATACTGTAAGTAGCCACTACCTAGAGCAGGGGCTTCTAAGGTCTTTTGTTCATGACATAGTAAAATATATATTTAAAATTATAATACCTGATCATATGTGCACAAACATACATACATATTTAAGGAAATGGTATTTATCTTTAACTGTAAAAGGTACATTCTTGTATTATTTTCTCTTTTACTTCACCATGCTTGCAGATACTGATGAAAATGCACTTTTAAGTGGCTGCATAAACTGCTAACACTGTTTAGATTTTGAAGAAGTTGAAAATTAACAGATGCCTCATTTTGGGCAAACCCCATGACAATGCTTTAATGCTTTGCAGAAGTTTTTCTCAAAAAAAGAAAACTAAACAAAATGAAAAGAAGTATGTCAGGGAAATGACTAGCATGCAGAAGATGAAGCGTTAATAAGCTAATCACTTTGTGCACACATGTGCAAGCACACACACACACACACACGCACACACACACTTCTTTGCTGATTTGCAAGGAAGGGGCCTTGAAAGAGCAGCCACATAGTACCAAGATATTTTAGAGGGTGGAGGGGGTTGTCAAGCTATTGACTTCAAGATGACTATACCATCTACCTCTCCCGTTGGCTGTAATTTTATCTCCTTGCCTGCCTTCAGATTGTGACACACAGTTCTTTTGAGCATTCTTTTCCATTAATGTCAGACTTGGGTCAAGACTTCTGGGATACTAACAATGAACGAGAAGATTCCTAAGACCTCAAGGAACAACAAGACACTGTGATATGAAGGAATGATAGAAGGGACAGTAAGTTGTCAATGTTCTCTATAAAGAAGGTGAGATGAGCCGTCTAAACTCCAGTCACATATACTGAGGGAGGTCCCCAAATCCTGTCTACTCTAATGGAAAAAACACAGGCCTTAAGAGTTCAGGAAGCTTAAGTACAAATCCATGTATCTTTTCTACAGTACTGTGCTATCTGTGTGAATATTTTTACTTCTTTAATGGATAAGTAATGGTTCTTGCCAGATTCTTGTAGAAACTAGAGATTACATGATTTTCTCCAAAAATGCCTTTATCATCTTTATTAGACTTATACATAGTTTATATTTTAATAATTATACAAATAGTGTTTGTTTTACTTTCATTTTTGTTTTAAAACTTTCCTCATTCCTAAGACTGAAGGGGAAGCTTTCATCGTCAACTCATTAATTTTGATGTCAACATCTTATCTGCCCACCTCCTGCCCTGGGAAGAACTCCCATCATTTGGGGTTTGTTGAATAGCTCAACTGAGAGTCTATGAATTGCTGGATTCCCTCAGCCTCCTCTCCAACTACAAGGTAAGGTTTACTACTAAGCAGTGTCTCAAGACACAGACTGAAAAGGTAAGGTTTACTACTAAGCAGTATCTCAAGGCACAGGAATTGACAAGCATGTTACAGACTTCCTGTCCTTTGTCGTGTCCCGTCCCCCCCCTACCCCCCTTCTTCCACCCCTCTCCCCACCCCACCCCCCCCACCTATGGCAGTACAGATTTAATTAATCCATGTACTTCTCAAACTCACTCATGAACTAAGAGAACATTTAAGATAGGACATTTTCTACCCCTTGGTTCACAAACTGAGAAGCCTCTCGGTTAATGAAAACCTGTCTGGCCTTATTTACTAGGGCCAACAACTCTTGGCATGCAAAGAATTTAAAAGCATATGATGAAGGTTGATTTGCTGCAGACAGAACAAGGTTGCAGAGTCCTATAACAAAGAAACTACAATAAGCATTAGATATGATCCCCTGTCCTCCCACAGCAGACCTGGCAAGTTCCAGTACTGGAGGCCCTGGAAGGCAGCTCTGCCAACACTTGGGACTGTTGCTTTTCTTTCTTTCTTCCTTCCTTTCTTTCTCTCTCTCTCTCTCTCTCTCTCTCTCTCTCTCTCTCTCTCTCTCTCTCTCTCTCTCTCCCCCTTCCTTCCTTCCTTCCTTCCTTCCTTTCTTTCTTTCTTTCTTTCTTTCTTTCTTTCTTTCTTTCTTTCTTTCTTTCTTTCTTTCTTTTAAGGTTACACTAGCTTATTTATTCATAAATAGCAATAAGCCAACAAATAGCAAAATGGGATAGCATTTGTTCACACACACACACACACACACACACACACACACACACACACACACTTACTTCACTAACCTCTGGTCTGGACTGATATCATGTTCTGGCCTGATGGCAGCGCATCAGGTAAGTTTCCCAACGTGTCCTGCCTTCAAATCTGGCTGGAACTTGGTCCACGGTGTGGGCTCTACTCGTTCAGTGATGGGCGTCCAGGTTGGTGGGCTCGGTCTCTCGGCACGAAGAGCTATGGGGCTCTGGGAGTGACTGTTATACTTCTTGTTTTAATCTTTTTGGTATATTTAAGTTTGTTTTAATTTTATTTTTCAAATTATATCTGTTCTATCTTTTATTTGTCTGACTCTTATCTACTATTATTTGTATATTTTTCTCTATTTTATAATTATGTTTTAACACTTGTTCTCTTGCAATTTCTCACATTCTTTCTGATATTGCTTTCTTTTACTTAAAGAAATATTTCATGTGGAGAACCAAATAATAAGTATGCAAATATAAGAGCTCAGGAATAAATAAACCACACCAAAGACTTAGTGTATAAGCAGTGAGTGACAGCACAGAGCCAGGAACTATTAACACAGTAAACAAGGATACCTCTAAGATGAGGGAGGGACCAACAATATACCCACAATCACCCTAAATATAAACAGTTTCAGTTGTCCAATTAAAAGATGCAGACAGACTGAGTGGATCAAAAATATGTTGTCTGCAATGATTCACACAGGTGATAGGAGAAAGAAGAAAGCACAATGACTATGGGAGCAAGCAGGAACATAATCATATTTAAAGAAGCACCTCTAGCCAGTTCTAATGAGATGGCATTAAGAAGGCCAACCCATATTAATAAAGAGAACAATCCACCAAGAACATATAATGATAGTGAGTATATATGTACCCAATTTATAAATCTAAGACTTCTAGACATAAAGGTATAGAAGATATGTACAAATAAAATGATACTCGGTCACTTTAATACCTGAGCCTCATCAATGGAGAGGCCGTCTGGACAAGAAAAAAAAAGTATGAACCAAGAGCTAAACTTCATCATATATCAAATGGATCTCCAAAGCATCTATAGGATATTCCTTTGAGAGACGAGGGCTTTTCTCAGAAGCCTAGAGAATGTTCTCCAAAATAAATCACATATAAATCAAGACTAAACAAATTTAAAAATAAAATCATCAAAATAGTATCTTCTATCTCATCAGAGCAGAAAGGAATAAAATAAAAAAATCAAGAGAAATTATAAAAAAAATTCTGATTTTTAAAATTACATTTTGAATTATTAATTAGTATAGTTGGAGAAGTTAAAACTTTCCTAGAATGAAAAAAAAAAGAAGAAGAAAGAAAACCCAGTATACCAGAAACTTGATGATACAGAAAAAGCAATTAATTCTTAAAAGGGCTATCGTTATAAGTGTCTATGTTAACATTCAACTAAATTATGTGTCTCAGTGTCTTTGAAAAACTAAGGGAAGCCAAATCCAAAATTAGAAGATAGAATTAAATAATAAAGATCAGAGTAGAAATTAATAAAACAAAGACTAAAAGAGCAACAAAAGGCATTGATTGGTCAATGAAACAAATTGTTGGTTCTTTGAAAAGATCAACAAAATCATCAAACACTGAACCAGAATAATAAGAAGATATGAATTAATAAACACTAAAGAAAAAAAGGGGACATTGCAGCAGATAACACTGAAATACACACAAATTTGGAGACAGAAATCACATGATCATCTCATTAGATGCTGAAAAGGCCTTGAGCAAACTTCAATATTTCTTTTTTTTAAAAAATGCTGTGGATAAACTAGGAACAAATGGATCTTTTCTCAGTGTAATGAAAGCTGTAGACTTGCTTAACATTCAAATTACATTTGAATGAATGTTGTGTTAGTTTTCCTGGTGAAATGTAAACAAATGTCTACTTACCCGCAAAACCACATAGACAACATATGAAAGCAACAATGTCACCCAAGTCTAACCTGTCAAAGGTATGAGTTTATTTAGCATGGGTGATATGTTCCTTACAGTAGCATAAGTGAACCAAAATAGCTACATCATCTCAAAGTCCTGTTCCATCATTCATGACAGCCTCAGGAAAAATGGTTCATGGAGTCTCCCCTTCAGTTAGCTTTCTACCTGTTTACTTGCTCATAGTTCTAGAGCAATACAACTGTGTGGCAGGAAAGAGAGGTTTGTAGAATCTCAGGTGAGGGTCTACTGACCCTTTCTCCTCTCCCATTAGGATACATTAATAGTCCCATTACCTTTATCACAGCCCTAGCCAACACTGTATGTTCTATGTATTTCATTGTCATGACTATGGGATCAAAATTATTCTGCCCAAGGTTACAGCTTATCTATGATGGCAGATGGGAAGAAGCAAAAGTTACACTACAACAATGGGGGAAAGTGGAAGCACTTTCTGGATAGCATGGCTCTGCTTACCAACTTAGCACATTTCACTGTCCATGTACAGTTAAAGAGATCAAAAGGCAGAATTATAAGGCAGGGTTATGTGAAAAACAGTTTGCTAAGGAGAGAAGTGTGAATCTAGTTAAAGTGAAGAGGAGTTCCGATAATCAGTCTCAAATGTTAGAAATCGATAAAGGGAAACCTCAGACTTTGTACAGGGACAAAATGAAAGATGACTGGAGGGCAGACCCCTGCCCATCTAGCTAAAGGGTCTCAGTAGGAGAGTTTCGGAAAAGAGTCTCCTGGGTAATCTTTTTAGGAACCTGCTTGTGAGTACACCAGAACTTGTGTATCCAAAGCTTTATGTCTTTCAACAATTCAGAAAACTCACCAGTACAGATGACCTAAACATGGTAGACAAGAACTCACTATTAAAAATAATTTAGACATTCTTGAATGGAAAACACACACACCATGAAATAAGTTTAGGAGGAGGGGAGAACTGGTTTCTCAATGAGCAGAGCTGAGTCACATGGTTCTTGTGCAAGCTGCAAAGCTAGAACAAAGGAAAACAGCCACGAGTCTCAGCTCAGAATTGCTGGTATCCCCTGCTGTGCAAAGAGGTTGGTTGGTTCCCTGACCAGGTGCTAAGAGGTGCTCAGAAGCAGACAATAAAAGCTGCCTGCCTCCAGAATAGAGATTTATAAAATTTGATTTAATTCCTTTTAAGGATAGAAGAAAGTATAATGGTAATTCTTTAAATTTCTTAAGTATACAAAGCTATTAAGCTCCACAGAAGGGAGACGTTAAGGAGACTGAATGAGAAAAAAAAAATGCTTTGGCGAAATTTAAAAATCTTGCTAGGACAAATTCTCAAAATCTTTGAACATGTTCCACATAAGATTTCTGGGATTGTTTAGCATGTTATGACAAAATAGGTTTATACAGTAAGTAGACAAAAATAATAAATATTGAAAAATGATGTGGCTGGGCAGTGGTGGTGGACACCTTTAATCCCAACACTTGGGAGGCAGAGGCAGGTTGATTTCTGAGTTCAAGGCCAGCCTGGTCTACAGAGTGAGTTTCAGGACAGCCAGGGCTACAAAGAGAAACCCTGTCTCGAAAAACAACAACAACAACAAAAACAAAACAAAACAAAAAAGAAACCAACCAACCGAACCAAAAAACAAAACAAAAAAGAAAGAAAGAAAAATAAAAGAAAAAAAAGAATGTTCAAGAAACGTAGGCCTTAAGACTTATAGAATGAGAAAGGGAGCATACTACCGTATGTCCTCACAGAAATATTACTCTCTAAAGTAGGGAGGATTTAAATATACATAGATCTATAAAATATTGAGGATTTTGATCTTAAATTATAGGTCAAAAAGGAGGGGATGGTGAAGAAGCACTGTCTCAATGGTTATTATTTGTTCAGATTGCCTTAAATGCTTTGAATTACTTTAATTATCAAAATGTGTGTGGTTATGAGTTTGGTAGTTATATTAAAACTCCTCTGCGGGAGAGGTCAAGCTATACCTTTAATGGTTTCCAGTTACTGGACCAAGGACATGCTATTTTGGTGAAGAGAGGCCCTGTATTTGTATTGACAGGAAAGGAGAAAAGGTTTTGGAACCTTTCAAGAGTGATATGGATCAGATATGACAGGGGAAAATTCCCCTGAGAATCTTGGCTACATTAAAGAAAAATTAGAGAAAACGAAACAGGACAGGTAACTTAATCTGCTGATTTCTTGACATGGGAACAGCCCAATGTCTAACTGGCTTAGACAAAAAAAAAAAATGTCTTTAGGCAAAACTTCAGCTAAAATTAGACAATAAATCTTCTTGGTTATGGAATCTTTAAGATTCTTCATACCCTCCTTTAT
This sequence comes from Grammomys surdaster, assembly GCF_004785775.1. Lineage (NCBI taxonomy): Eukaryota > Metazoa > Chordata > Mammalia > Rodentia > Muridae > Grammomys > Grammomys surdaster. The sequence continues at coordinate 2,416,861 of NW_021621192.1, forward strand.
ATGGCATGAATGAAGATTTATTGCAATTGGTTATTGGTCAAATTAACTCATATATGAAGCCTTTCACCTGCGCAAAGAAGGAACAAAATTCATCCTTAACTGATTTGTGCACCTTGTACAATCCATACAAATATCTTAATGGCACTTAAATTTTGGTTATGAGATTCATATATTACAGAATGTACAGCTTTGGCAAAATTCATCCTTGGTGATGCTGAACTGACCTGCTGTTTTAGCCCCCTGCTTCCTGATGCTGTCTTGAGACTTCTAGAAGAGCTTCAGGAATTGCTACTGATTCTAAATGGTCTCATTTCATCTAACCTTTCAGAAAGATCCAGTCAAAACTTCAGTCGAGCCCTGAGCTTTCTAAGCATACAGAGACTGAATAGCAGATGCTAAAGCTAGCTTTCTTAAGTTTAACCAATTTTTCTAATTTTACTACCCCTCCCCACCTCATTAAAGAATTTCTTGTCATCCCTATTCTGAAGGTAGAATCCATGGAAAGTCTTCAGCCATATTCCTTGAGCTTGGTTGTCTGGTTGTGGGTATTTTACAAATTATAGATACAGTGTCATTTTAAGGGATAAATTGGAAATGGTCATAATTTTTAACAGGGAGGGAATAGATTGGGTGGATTACTAAATTTATTCTTGAACATTATGTAGCTAGTCATAATCTTACATGGATAGAAATCTTTATAACTGATGCAAAATTGGAGTTATAATTTCTTACATTAGTACAGAGTTTATATATTAATATAGAATTAAGGTTTTCATTGGTATAAGTCTGTATATTGTTATAAAATTTGAAATTGATATTGTTATTCTTAGATAGACATTGTGCCTATGCTACTCATTTAAGAATACAAGGCTTTGACCAGTTCTTCTAATAGCTACTATTAGAAGCTCTTACAAATTGTTTAGGATGATAAAGTAATGTAAGTTAAGGGCCAGATAGTAAACCCATGGTTATGTTAGATATTGATTTAATTATAATAAAGTGTTTTCAATTTACTCAAATAGAAATAGCTAAGAGTAGTTAGGGTTTAACAGTTCAGATATGCTTTACATAGATAGATAGAATTAAAAAAACATCAGAAATCCACAGCATGTGACATTTAATGTAATTTCATTATTAAAGATCCTTTGATAGTGAGACATACCTACTCTTGACAGCCTGCTTAGTCTCCTCCAAAGAAGAAATTGCACATTAAAACCTCCATATAGAGTTGCTTCAGTAAGCCACTGGACAAAAATTGCCCTATTTATCTGCAGATAAAATACTGTCCAAAGAGGACAAAAAGATGTGGGATAGTTGACTGCTAAGCTCTGTCAAGCAAGGTAAGCTAGTCCTTCATATTCCTGCTTTATTTCAAGGTCTGCCAGATGGCTCTTGGCCAGAAGGCTGAAGACAGATGCTCTGTTGTTTTGAGGAATAGAGGACTATTCCTCAAAGCCAGCTGTCTCTACAGTTTGTTTAAGTTTTGGAAGCTATGTTTTGTGCTTCCTAAATATTTAGGTAATATTTAATTCATTCTCATATTTTTGATGGGGTTGAAGACTAGTCGTAGTCTCATAATCAAGCTCAAGTTGTTTAGCATTGAGAGAGATGATGTAGAGCTAAAAGGATGGTTTTATAGATGATGATATAGGCTAAAATCAGAACATAATTCAGGTATAGAATTATAAACTATTTAGTTAGAATAGGTGATAGAGTACTTTATCAAATCAACAAATATGATGGACTGGATATTAATTGTATATCATAATTTGCAATTTACATAGTTGTTATGGTTGTGCTCAATTTATGTCTGAGAGATGATCCTTTTTAAAAAATTTGGACAGAAAAGTTGAGATGCTGGGAATTGGTTTTAATGCTTTGAATTAATCAGGGCCCCCTAAATTGGGAATTTGTGTGTCCAAACGCTGAAGGACCTTGTCCCAAGTTGGTTTTTGAGACAATGGCCAATGGCTGTGAGATTAGACTGAAGTGGGACCTTTATATTTACAGGGGATTAGGAACTGGAAGAAAGGAAGACAGAGAATGGTCATGACTGGGGAAGAAGAATTGGACATAAGAACTGCAGGAGAGAAAGTCAACCAGCAATGTGAGAATTTGGGTAAGGGGCCACTGCCACTTTCTTGGTTGGGCCTGGGGTAGCAGGGGAAGGTTTAGCAGTCTCAGAAATACCTGAGTGGTACATATGCCAGCAGTTTAGGAGTACCCAGACTTTGAGCATGTGAAAAATTAACTGGTGTGTGTGTGTGTGTGTGTGTGTGTGTGTGTGTGTCTTCCCTTCACAAATCCAAAAAGATCCTGGGACAGTGTGCATGTATGACCCACCAGGAGTCAAAGTAGTTTGGCCAAATTTGCTGCTACACTCAGCCATCTCTGAGTATTTCTCATTGTCTCCTCCATCTCCTTGTGGAACTGAAATGAAACTTAAGTCCAATATCTTGCTTTTCCTTTGTATTTCTTAAGCTCCTATATATTTTCCACTCATCAACCCTTAGAGGAGGGGAGTGACATTGGTGGCAGACTTTATGATTGCAGCAAATTGCCTTTGGTTCAGAACCTTGTGGCCTTTATTTCCTGTCATAACACTTTGAAGAAACTGAAACCAAGAGCTGCTAGCTCATACATTTTTTAAAAGATTCTCTAGATTTATTTGACTATCTAAAACTCAGCACGGCTGCTTATCTTAGTGCCTGCTCATTTATGTTTTTAAGTATCATTGCACATCATTTTTAGGAGCTTTCAGTAAGAAGGTTTATTTAGAAATTTAATACACAATACAATATTTGAACATTAAACTGATATCAATATTATGTATTTGAGTTATTAAACACTAGCTTTTATGCATTCATTACTAATAGTAATTGTTATATTTTAGTTTTATTTAATATTTTACTTAATATCTATTTATACACAATGTTTGGATCCAATCCAAGCCCTATTTCTTCTCTTCCAATTTCTCCCACACCTCCCTCAGTTTTGTTCTCAACTCATTCTTCTCTCTCTGTCTCTCTCTATCTCTGTCTCTCTCTCTCTCTCTGTCTCTCTCTCTCTCTGTCTCTGTCTCTCTATCTCTCTCTCTCTTTCTCTCTCTCTCTCTCTTTCTCTGTCTCTCTCTTTTTTCTTTCTTTCTCTCTCCATCTTTATCACTATCTCTATCTCTCAGTTAATATTTACTGAGTCATTTTTGTGCTTTCTGATTCTGATGTGTGTATAGGAGTAGAACCATATCTGCTGAGGTACAGGTAGCTAGCTTCTTTGAAGAAAAGTAACTGTTCCTCTCCCAGAAACCATCAGTTGCCAAAAGGTACCCAGATAGTGGTAGAACTTCATAAGTCCTCCCTATCCACATAAGGATTTTGGCTGCCGTGGTCTTGTGCAGGTCTTCAGCATGCAGGCCCAGCTGCTGTGAGTTCATGAATGCAGTTGCACTATCATGCTGTTTCACTACCACACTCCACTCCCTGTGATTCTTATAATATTTCTGTCTCGTCATTTACAAGGACTCCAGAGCATTGGCAAAAGAAACAGATGCCACATAGATGTCCCATTTAGAGATGAATACTCCATAGTATCTTATCCTCTGAAGATTAAACTCTTGTTTTTCCTTACATGAATCTTGATCTACTGTCAAAAAGAGCTTCTCTGATGAAAGTTGAGAATTAGACTAATCTATGGATATAAATAAATAAATATTTAGGGAAGCAGTTTGTTACTATATCCTGTAAGTAGAGTAAAACTATTAAGTCTCCCTTGGGGCCTGTGACCTAACTATTGTAATATTTTCTTATCCTAGCCTGACCTGATTGTTTCTCTTCCTAATTAAAAAAAGTTATACATGGGGGAGGGTGGGTGATGGAAGCTTTGTAAGGAAATGATTCCTCACCATTTTCCTATTAATAGAATGTCAAAGCTATGTTCTGAATTCTAGTAATTTGAACCAGAAAGAAAAATAAATAAAACATAGCCATACATGTGTTCCAAGGCTGTCTAATAATAAGACACAAAAAGAGAAACAGCTCCTTTAAATTTGAAAACAATAAACTTGATCATTAAAAACACAGTGAAGTGTTGAACAAAACAAACAAAAGAGAGAGAAAAAATTATACACCAAAGTTTGCCAAGCAAAGAAAAAGCCAGCTAACAAGTCATAAATCAGTAGGTTAATACAACATAAAAATTTCCCATGGCCATGGGCTGCATCTAATCAAAACCACTGTGTTTGGTGAATGTTGCTGCTTCTGTGTGCAGGGATAGGAAAGATGAAATAATGCCAACATCAGAACTTCTAAACCAGACAGGGTCACTGTAAGGATACCACCCATCAAAGTCATCGTGATTCTAAACCATAAAAGTAAATATGAGCATGCCTAAATGCCAATGTCTCTTTACTGTCATCTCTTGCCAAGTTTATACTGACAGAAATAATTAGAACAAAAGAGACATTCTCCACATTTATTAGCACATTGCTGAAATACCAGCTGGATGATGTGAACTGTCAAGATAATAACAGCAATTAGCACATCTCAAGAGATGGTGTCAGTTAAGGATCCAAAGCGTTACTTAGTCGCCCCCTTTCTGTCGTGAAGATACATTCAGAAGAGAGCAGGAGAGGTTGTCTACAGAACAGATACCATAACACACAGTACAGGAGACATTTCAGACACTGAGTTGGCATGTATACAGAAGAGCTTCACCAATGAAAAGGATGGAACCAGAATGCCCTGTCTAACCAAGAACAGCTATAGAACCAATGGTTGGTCATTAGACTGTATACTGACATGAGAATTAGAAAGGAAAAAAATGATAAACACACACAATCAAATCACATCTGTCAGAGCAGATATGAGCACTGATTTAATAATTGCTTAATCTGCTTCAGGAGTCATGTATTAAATGTGCTCATGATTGGAGCATTTAAATCATAAAACATAAAGACTCATAATTATTCCACATAATAAACCCAACAGGAATCCTCATGAAGATCATGCAAGACTAAGCACCTTGAAAGGGAAGAGAGAAAAGCTGAACATTTAAAGCTTTATTTTTTTGTTTCGCATGTAATATAAGTTAAAAGCAAGGCCAGACATCCAAAAGCATTCCTTAAGTATGAATTCCAACCCACACTAAATCCTTGGCTCTTTGCTCCATAGCATGCTGCTAAGTCAACTGTACTACAAAGCCATTCAATTTAGTGAGACAAATAGGAATGGAATACTATTGTTTGCCAGGAAGACTCAAGAAAACAAAGAGATAAATTAGACACTATCCTCAGTAGCATAGCAAGCATTCTTTATGGAAAGGCGATAAAACCCCAGAGAGGATTCTCGTGCAATTACTCTTAATATTTGTTTGGTGTTTGTGTTCATGTAGCAGCAGAAATTGGATACAAGACAGAGGCTCCACAGAAACTACTGAATGAGTTATTTGATTCATGTATTACTTTTTTTATTGCTTTCTTATCAAATAAGCACAAACTGTGTGGCTCAAATTATCCACCCATTATTTCTCTTCCAAATTCAGTGAGTCTCTTCATCTCTATGCCAATGAAAGTACCTCAAATCCCTGACTTCTCTTTTTGTTACTGGCCAGAAAAACAACAACAACAACAACAACAACAACTCTATTTTCAACATTTATATGAGTAGATTAGCCCTGCCCTGATTAGCCAAGATCAGTTCCCTATTTTAATGTAAAAGCTGACATTGGCAACCTCATAACTGCAAAGTGAAATTACAACTGTCATGGGTCGTATACAGAAGATATTCACGGTAGTAACATAAGGGGTCCACCTATTTGATTACAAGTAATATAAAACTGCCATGAGTAATTTAAGCCAAAATTAAATAAAAATGGAATTTATTGACTAAGTAGGAACTGTGGGAGTGAGGTGGCCATCATCATTGATGGAGTCATGCCTGAAAACACATCATCAGGTCTCAATTGCTATCTTCCAATTTCTTAGCAATAGTTACTCTGTGTGTGGTCCCATTATCTCCTACTGCACACTAATGTCCCTCAACTCCAATTTTTTATATTTCTAGATAAGAAACCCTTAAAAAGATTTTTTATTCCAATATCTAGTTAAAAGCCTTCTGAAATGTAGTAGAGTATACCAAAGACAGGAAAATGGGTAGTGATTATTTAACCCAATGCCATAGCTCAGTCTTGATCCTGAGACCAACAAAATTCTGTAGAGAATTCCAGGTCCTCACGTCTAACCTAACCTTCTCACACTAGTCTAGAAGATGCTTTCATGCTTATTCTACCTCAGAGTATTACACTGAACTACTTGGAGTATACCTCACCCAGAGATGCAAAGGGAGGGAGGCCAGGTCAGGCATCACTATCCTTTAATTCAGTTGGTCTCAACCTTCCTAATGTTGAGATCCTTTAATGCAGTTTCCTATGTTGTGGTGACCCTCAACCACAAGCTTATTTTCATTGCTATATCATAACTGTAACTTTTCTACTGTTATGAATTGCAATGTAAACATCTGTGTTTTCTGATAGTCTTAGGTGACACCTGTGAAAGGGTCATTCAACCCCAGAAGAGACCAGAACCCATGGGTTGAGAACTGCTATCTTAATCTAAAATGCCCAATGATAACACAGAGCTACAAAACTACAGCCTCAACAGACATCTAAAGAGCTGGTTCCTTAAGGGGAAAAGAGGACCAAATAAAATTTAATTACCTCTAGTTAAATTAACTAAGAAAAAAGGGGGAAAGGCAAATTAAATACAATGATGCTTTTTGAAAGCTGACACCCACATTCTCAGGTACATCTTACTTTTTTTTTTTTAATTCAACAACTGTCTCTTAACTCTAGTGCTTTAAAAATATCCTCATAAACTCCAACTGTTTTTTTTAAATTAAGAAAAATAAAAGATGAAGAAGGAAACATGGAAACTGACACAACAAAAATCATAAAGAATCATTAGAGAATATTATGAGTAAGTATACCCCAAAGAACATGGTAGCCCAGATTAACCAGTAAGTGGTTCATTCATATCTGGAAAGATATACCTTGCTTGCCAACGCTGAATCATAAAGAAGCAGAAAAATCTGACTAGACCAGTAAAAAATAATGAAATTTAGTTCCAGACATCTAAAGAACTAATTCTAATTCCTTTTAAATTTTGATAATTCTTCCACATTAACTGTACAAGACAGACATTACTCCAATATCAAACCTGGACAAAGATGCCACAAAAATGAAAGCAACAGAGCAATATCTTCAAGAACACTGATGCAGACATACTCAAGTAAATATTAGAAAACTAAATCTAACAATTGACAATTAAACATGATCCACTGTGTTCAGCTAGGATTTATAATAGGGATGCAAACATGAAACATTATGTGTGTATCAATAAGTGTGATATACCACTCAAGAGAGTTAAAACCAAAATGATCATCTTTATAGATACATAAAAGGCATTTGATAAAGTTCAATATCCTTCCAGAATGAAAACACTGAACAAACTAAATGTAGAAGAATGTATTTTTTAACATATTAAAGATCATAAATTAAAAGCCAATAGCTAACATTACACTTAACTGTAAAAGATTTCTAGATTTTCCCTTAAGGTCCAGAGGAAATCAAATATACTCATTTTCAACATGTTTATTCAACATAGATATCATAGCTAGAACAATCAGGCAAGAAACAAAAATAAGGAGTGCCCAAATTGGAAAAGAACAAATTGAATTGCCACTATATGATCTCATATTGAAAAGCACAGAAAATACAAAATCTCTTTTGTTACCACTAAATAAATTTAGCAAAGTCAAGATACAAAAGCAACATTTAAAATTAGTAGCATTGCTATACACCAATAGTTCTCCAAAAAAGAAATCAAGAAAGCAAACCAATTTTAATATATAATTTAAACTATAAAAATATTAACAGGGCCCCTGCCTGCTCCTCCGAGCTGGAGCAGACACAGAGTCAGTCTGCTCCTGTCCTGTGGAGAAACTGAATCCTGAGTCATCCAGGAGCCACTGCACTCAGAGCAGCTGGTAAGAACTCCATCTCACTCCCTAAACCCCAGAGATAGATCGGGGAGCCAGGGACATCCAGGGCACAGCAGCTACCCAAACCCCGCCCCTCCGGAATTCCACTTCCCTTCTGCCCCTGCCTGCTCCTCCGGGCTGGAGCAGACACAGAGTCGGTCTGCTCCCGTCCTGTGGAGAAACTGAATCCTGAGTCATCCAGGAGCCACTGCACTCAGAGCAG
>NW_021621192.1:2425126-2429519 GCF_004785775.1 Grammomys surdaster
AACTGAATCCTGAGTCATCCAGGAGCCACTGCACTCAGAGCAGCTGGAGCCACTGCACTCAGAGCAGAAGGATTTCCAGATCCAAGAGGTGGCCTGAGTCCCAGGAGTTATTCCACCCAGGAGATTAGGAGCATAAGACCACAGAGACCTCTGGACTCTGAGGAGCTCTGCAATAAGCAAGATAACTGGAAATACAGACTCCAGTTTTACACAGTGAGAGCAGGTACCACTAGAGTTAACCAGATGGCGAAAGGCAAGCGCAAGAACATAAGCAACGAAAACCAAAGTTTCTTGGCATCATCAGTGCCCAATTCTCCCAATATAGCAAGCCCTGAACACCCCATCACACCTGAAAAGCAGGATTCAGAATTAAAATCACTTCTCATGATGATGATAGAGGATTATAAGAAGGAATTAAGTAACTCCCTTAAAGAAATACAGGAGAGTACAAGTAAACAGATAGAAGCCCTTAAAGAGGAATCACAGAAATCCCTTAAAGAAATGGAAGAAAACACAAAGAAGGAGTTAAACAAAAACATTCAGGACCTGAAACTAGAAATAGAAACAATAAAGAAAGTTCAAAGGGAGACAACCATGGAGATAGAAAACCTAAGAAAGAGATCAGGAGTCACAGACGCAAGCATCACCAACCGAATACAAGAGATAGAAGAGAGAATCTCAAATGCAGAAGATACGGTGGAAAATATTGACACAGTTGTCAAAGAAAATGCAAAACGCAAAAAACTCCTAACTCAAAACATCCAGGAAATCCAGGACACAATGAGAAGACCAAACCTAAGGATAATAGGTATAGATGAGAATGAAGATTCCCAACTTAAAGGGCCAGTAAATATCTTCAACAAAATTATTGAGGAAAACTTCCCTAACCTAAAGAACAAGATGCCCATAAACATACAAGAAGCCTACAGAACACCAAATAGACTAGACCAGAAAAGAAATACCTCCCGTCACATAATAATCAAAACATCAGATGCACAAAACAAAGAAAAAATACTAAAAGCAGTAAGGGAAAAAGGTCAAGTAACATATAAAGGCAGACCTATAAGAATTACACCAGACTTCTCACCAGAGACTATAAAAGCCAGAAGAGCCTGGACGGACATCATACAGACACTAAGAGAACACAATTGCCAGCCCAGATTACTATACCCAGCAAAACTCTCAATCACTATAGATGGTGAAACCAAGATATTCCATGACAAAACCAAATTTGCACAATATCTTCCCACAAACCCAGCACTTCAAAGGATAATTGATGGAAAATGCCAACACAAGGAGGGAAACTACAACCTAGGAAAAGCAAGTAAGTAATCTTCCAACAACCCCCAAAAAAGATACAAACATAACTTTACCTCTAATAAAAAAAATAACAGGAAGCAACAATCATTTTTCCTTAATATCTCTTAACATCAATGGTCTCAATTCCCCAATAAAAAGACGCAGACTATCAGACTGGATACACAAACAAGACCCAGAATTTTGCTGCATACAAGAAACGCACCTCAGTGACAAAGACAGACACTACCTCAGAATAAAAGGGTGGAAAACAATTTTTCAAGCCAATGGTCCCAAGAAACAAGCTGGAGTAGCCATTCTAATATCAAATAAAATCGACTTTCATCCAAAATTAATCAAAAAAGATAAGGAAGGACACTTCATACTCATCAAAGGAAAAATCTACCAAGGTGAACTCTCAATTCTGAACATCTATGCTCCAAATGCAAGGGCACCTACATACATAAAAGAAACTTTACTAAAGCTCAAAACACACATTACACCTCACACAATAATAGTGGGGGATTTCAACACCCCACTGTCAGCAATGGACAGATCATGGAAACAGAAACTAAACAGAGACACTTTGAAATTAACAGAAGTTATGAACCAAATGGACTTAACAGACATCTATAGAACATTTCATCCTAAAACAAAAGAATATACCTTTTTCTCAGCACCTCATGGTACCTTCTCCAAAATAGACCATATAATTGGTCACAAAACAAGCCTCTACAGATACAAAAAGATTGAAATAATCCTTTGCATCTTATCAGATCACCACGGACTAAGACTGGTCTTTAATAATGACAAAAACAATGGAAAACCCACGTACACATGGAAACTGAACAACTCTCTACTCAATGATGACTTGGTCAAGGAAGAAATAAAGAAAGAAATAAAAGACTTTTTAGAATTCAATGAAAATGAGGACACATCATACCAAAACTTGTGGGACTCCATGAAGGCAGTGCTAAGAGGAAAGCTCATAGCTCTAAGTGCCTACAAAAAGAAACTGGAAAGAGCACACACTAACAAGTTGACTGCACAACTAAAAGCTCTAGAACAAAAAGAAGCAAATACACCCAGGAGGAGTAGAAGGCAGGAAATAATCAAACTCAGGGCTGAAATCAACCAAGTAGAAACAGAAAGAACAATACAAAATATCAATAAAACCAGGAGTTGGTTCTTTGAGAAAATCAACAAGATAGATAAACCCTTAGCCAGATTAACCAGAGGGCACAGAGACAGTATCCAAATTAATAAAATCAGAACTGAAAAGGGAGACATAACAACAGAAACTGAAGAAATTCAAAAAATCATCAGATCCTACTACAAAGGCCTATACTCAACAAAACTGGAAAACCTGGATGAAATGGACAATTTCCTAGACAGATACCAGGTACCGAAGTTAAACCAGGAGCAGATAAACCATCTAAATAGTCCCATAACCCCTCAGGAAATAGCAGCAGTCATCAAAAGCCTCCCCACTAAAAAAAGCCCAGGACCAGATGGTTTTAGTGCTGAATTCTATCAGACCTTCAAGGAAGACCTAATACCAATTCTCTTCAAACTATTCCACAAAATAGAGACAGAAGGAACACTACCCAATTCGTTCTATGAAGCTACAATTACACTCATACCCAAACCCCACAAGGACCCGACAAAGAAAGAGAACTTCAGACCAATCTCCCTTATGAACATCGATGCAAAAATACTCAATAAAATTCTAGCAAACCGAATCCAAGACCACATCAAAACAATCATCCATCATGATCAAGTAGGTTTTATCCCAGGAATGCAGGGATGGTTCAATATTCGGAAATCCATCAATGTAATCCACTATATAAACAAACTTAAAGAAAAAAACCACATGATCATCTCACTAGATGCTGAGAAAGCATTTGACAAAATTCAACATCCCTTCATGATAAAAGTCTTGGAAAGATCAGGAATTCAAGGCCCCTACCTAAACATAGTAAAAGCAATTTACAGCAAACCAGTAGCCAACATCAAGCTAAATGGAGAGAAACTTGAAGCAATCCCACTAAGATCAGGGACTAGACAAGGCTGCCCACTCTCCCCCTACCTATTCAATATAGTACTGGAAGTCCTAGCCAGAGCAATTAGACAACAAAAAGAAGTCAAAGGGATACAAATAGGAAAGGAAGAAGTCAAAATATCGCTATTTGCAGATGATATGATAGTATACTTAAGTGACCCCCAAACTTCCACCAGAGAACTCCTAAACCTGATAAACAACTTCAGCAAAGTGGCTGGTTATAAAATCAACTCAAACAAATCAGTAGCCTTCCTCTACATGAAAGATAAACAGACTGAAAAAGAAATTAGGGAAATGACACCCTTCACAATAGTTGCAAATAATATAAAATACCTTGGTGTGAATCTAACCAAGCAAGTGAAAGACCTGTATGACAAGAACTTCAAGTCTCTGAAGAAAGAAATTGAAGAAGATCTCAGAAGATGGAAAGATCTCCCATGCTCATGGATTGGCAGGATTAATATAATAAAAATGGCCATCTTGCCAAAAGCAATCTACAGATTCAATGCAATCCCCATTAAAATCCCAACTCAATTCTTCACAGAGTTAGAAAAGGAAATTCTCAAATTCATATGGAATAACAAAAAACCTAGGATAGCGAAAACTATTCTCAACAATAAAAGAACTTCGGGAGGAATCACCATCCCTGACCTCAAGCTGTACTACAGAGCAATAGTGATAAAAACTACCTGGTATTGGTACAGAGACAGGCAGGAAGATCAATGGAATAGAATTGAAGACCCAGAAATGAACCCACACTCCTATGGTCACTTGATCTTTGACAAAGGAGCTAAAACTGTCCAGTGGAAAAAGGACAGCATTTTCAACAAATGGTGCTGGTTCAACTGGAAGACAACATGTAGAAGAATGAAAATTGATCCATTCTTATCTCCTTGTACAAAGCTCAAGTCTATGTGGATAAAGGACCTCCACATAAAACCAGATACACTGAAACTAATAGAAGAGAAGGTGGGGAAAAGCCTCGAATACTTGGGCACAGGGGAAAAGTTCCTGAACAGAACTCCAATGGCATAT
>NW_021621192.1:2434519-2470559 GCF_004785775.1 Grammomys surdaster
ACTTTATATTACCATTATGTAAGTATAAATAAATATTATAGAGCACAAAAAAAAATATTAACAGCTAATATTTTAAATAAATAATAAGTCAAAGAAAACACAAAAATGGAAACATAACCATATTTGTGGATTAATAGAATCAATGTTCCAAAAATGTCCATACTACCCAAAGTAGTCTATAGAGTCAATGCAATCCCATATAAAAATATCAATTACATTCTCAAAAAATCTGAAATGTATTCAAAACTGTGAAAACAAAAACAAAACAAAAAAGAAGAAGAACTACAAAGCCATAGAACCTAAGGAACTCAGAACTTAAATCTATGGAATAAAGTAAGAGGTGTTACAGTATTTTATTTTGAAATATACTACATACCTGTGGTAATCCAAACAGTATGGCACAGGCATGAAAAAGCAGAATAAAGACTCTAAACATAAACCTATACATCTATAGCCAACTAAATTCCAAGTATGTGTGCTCAAAAAATGCAGTACAGAAAGTACAACATCTTCAATAAATATTATTTGGAGTATTCACATATAGAAAATAATGAAACTAAATCCTATCTCCCACCAATTACAGAAAGAAACTGAAAACAGATTAAAGACATTTTGACGTGTAAGACATGTAACAGTGGAATTACTAGGAGAAAGAACAGGGGAAATGTGCAGGGACATCAAGACAGAAAAGAAAGACAAGACCTCAAAGCACAGAAAAAAAACCCTCAAAAACAGACAAAGAAGATTGTACCAAAGTAAATGTTTCCACACAGTGAAGGAAACAATCAGGAGAGAAGAGACAGTCTACTGATTTGAAGAAAATATATGCAAATTTTTCATCTGATAAAGAACTAAAACACAGAATATAGAAGATCCTCTCCAAATAAAAATATTTCCAAGTATAAATGAGCAGTATATTTAAATATATGCCTTTCAAAATTATACATATAATTATAATATAATTATATATATAACTATATATCATATGATACTATATATTAATTATTAATAATAATTAATTATTAATATATTATATGTTTATATATATATAAGTACAAGAAAATTGTTCCATATCATTAAACATTAGGAAATTTAAATCCAAACCATAATAATATATCACCATACTCCAGAAAGAAGGATGAAAGGACAGAAGAGGTCTATAGATAGTTCAGTGGGTAAAGGGCTTGCTGCACAGGAATGAAGGCTCAAGTCTGGATCCTAAGAACTCACATGAAAAGCCAGGTGTACCTGCTCCTGACACTCTTGAGTTGCCTGTGGCTCTTTGTCTAGAACTGAGCCTTGGGCGATTCTCTCCTTACAAGTTAGTATGTATGTTGGTGCCATCCTTCCCCAGGCAATAGCTGGCCAAAGTGGTAATCCAATCCCAAGGGGGTCAGCCCTGAGATCATATACACATGATCAACATACAAACTCAAGAGATTGCATTCACATATTTAGGAATGCGTATTGTGACTTTTGCCACATTTATTGCTTCCATAGCCCATACCACAAGCTTTGCTTAACTCAGGTCCTCAGTAAATATAAAATAGAGCAGTTGCCCAAAGTCAACTCCAGGTTAAAATCACATCTGTAGGCATACTTTCATTTATTCTTTACAGCAATAATGCAAGGTGAGTTCTTAAAGACTGCTCCATCTTACAAATGGGCCTCATGGAGGTAGTACTTTGCCCAGAAAGTGTGACTACTAAATATTGATCAATAAAGTCTGCTCATCAGATCTGGCTGCTGTTTTCTCTGTTATTACTACAATCTTCCCCAAAAGAGAGTCACTCTACCAACCAACATGGCTTCCTCAAAATCACTGAAACTTGATCCAAAGAGGAATTAGTGCAAGGTTTTGCTTCACACACTTGCACTGGTGGCCAGAAGTGTGTGCTCTGGGGCCTGATAGTTCTTTTTTTTTGTTTTGTTTTGTTTTTTGTTTTTTGTTTTTTGTTTTCTTTTTTTTCGAGACAGGGTTTCTCTGTATAGCCCTGGCTGTCCTGGAACTCACTCTATAGACCAGGCTGGCCTCGAACTCAGAAATCCGCCTGCCTCTGTCTCCCAAGTGCTGGGACTAAAGGCGTGCGCCACCACCGCCCGATAGTTCTTGCAAAAGGAGATTGATAATGTCCTGAAGGAAAGCCACAGAAAGTGTCTAGACCTGCAAAAAACAATGCAAATGAACGAGGCCCAGGTATATGAAGTGAGGTTTCCCTCCCAACCACAGGCTTTGAAACTTGGCTTTCTGTTCTCTAAATCCTGGCAACTATTGTTTCAGCTGCTGAGTACTTTGAATTTCCTCTCCTCATTGAAAGCAAAGCCAGTACAGTTTCTCTTCCATTATATAGTTTCACTCACATCGTTTAAAATATAATTAATCAGGGTAGTATGTGGCCACTTCCTAACCAGGAGCCAAAACTTCTCTTTTAACCATTAAGGAAATATCTCCCACCCAAGGAGAGAGTACTTCTTATTTTTTTCTCAATGCCAAAGGCTGGGAATACCACCAGTTGTCTGTCTCAATTCTACAGGTATCATCTGGGCAGCACATCTGGCCTTTGAGATTCAAAACACACAGGAGATCTCTAAGGATATCTTGAAAAGTCCTCTGCAAATCTGTTTGGAATTGTCTGCTGGCTACAGCCTTTGCATTCACACCAATGGTGTCTGATTTTCCAGTCATTGTTTAATGGTGTTCTTCTACCTGGGGCTGTTGATTTTGAGCAATTATATTCTGCGGATGTTGGACTTGCCAGCTGGAAAAATAGGCAAACCTTCCCTGGGCATTAGGCTTCCCTGCCTGCCCACCACCCTCTGAGATCTCAACAGGAGTGTCTGTGGTCTTGCCTGGAAACATCCTCAGTTTTTGTTAGAAGAGTCTTCCAAGTAGAATCCCACACACACAGAGAAGACAAAATCAGCTGCCCTGATTTGTCCTTTGCCCAAGAATTTTAAAGCACCTTTCCAAAAACCAAAAAAGTGAAATCTCCCTCCATAAACAATGTTTTTGGCCAGTATTGTTACAGTCAAAATAGCTTCAGCTGCTTATGTGACTATACTCTGATCTAAAGGTCAGAAAGAAATGCTTCCCAACTCATCCAAGGCTTCAGAAATCACAGGTGGCACTTTTTGCTACACACCTCACTCTGGGTCTTAGCATATCTGTTTCCAAATTCCATGTCCTTTAAAAGAGTTTATAACTTATTCTTAAATCTCATCAGTCATCTGGGAACTACATTCTAAACAGCAACATTTCACCCTTTTGCTTTTCATGTGCTCATTACTTCTTAATAACTAATTCTTATTTCTATTCTATAATAACTGTTCTTAATTCAAATTCACGACTTCTTAATAACTAATGCTCATTTATATCATAGAAAAAGAATATGAGATTAAAGATGGAGAATAGGATAAGCACACTCAAAGAAGGGTAACTCACAAAAACATTGTATCAATGAAGAATGATTCACAAATGTGAGACTTTTTAAGGGGTATACAAAGACTAGTTCAATAAGCTAGAGAGAGTGGCAAGCAATGGTCTCACCTCCAACGGATTGTAACAGAGTAGAAAAAAAAAAAAAGACTAGAATCGAGAGACTGTACTGTGCCAAGCCCCTTTATGCATTTTGTCAGTGGATCTCTGTAGTCACCATGTTTCCAAGAAGGAAAACTTTCCCTACTGTTAGATGGATGCACATATTTGACCAAAGACTCTATAGTATATATATATATATATATATATATATATATATATATATATATATCTGTGTGTGTATGTATATATATGTACATATATACATATACATATACAGATACAGATACAGATAGATATCTTAGTTCTCCCTCTGTAGGAAGAACAGTCACCAATCTCAAGGACTGCACTTTCCAATCTCTTCTCTGCCTAATCTCTTAGGTCACACTTTCCTCCAGCTCTTTCAAGACAGACACAAAGCAAAGCACAAGGAAACCAAGCCTTTTTCTAGGAGATGTGGTATCCCTCTGATAGGCAACTTCAGCTCGATACCACTTTATTTCCTTCATTTGCTGTCTGACCTGTCACAGACTGCTATCTTGAGAAGCTGAGACTTTCTCAAAACAATACTCATTTTTGATTATTGGCTTTTTCCTTAAACCTTCCTTGCAAGTTCAAGTCTGCGCTGATGTCTGCTTCCTGGCTGACTCTACCAACAGACAGCATAGCAGTCTTACTGAAGTAGCAGTCTTGAATATACTATGATCAACAGTTATCCTGCCTTCACAATGATGAGTTACTACAAGAGATAGAACAAGGTCAATGAAATATCTGTGCGATATCCCACAAGTGTTTTTGTATGAATAACAATAGGCTGTCAGCTGCCTACCTGATGTATCAGGAGAGACATCCCTGAAAGGTTCCACCATCCTTTTGTGTTCTATGAGTGGGAATTCCATGCCTGTTTCCTGGCAGTATGGTTTTATGGTTTTTTGTTTTTTGTTTTTTTTTTAACAAACTTAGTTCTGAGTCCAATATCAAACTGTGGTTTTTTGAATCCTAAGTAGAAATGGCTTGGCAGGAAGGAAAAAAAAAAGAACCAGCTGTCTTTGTCCAATAGTTTAAAATATGTATTTTCCAAGCATCCCATTCTTTCCACTGCTTTTTCCCCAACAGAGACTCCTCCTTCCCCCTAAATATGTTTGTACTCAGGAAGTCCCACTTGCCTCGGAAGCAGATGATGGCAGCAACTCAGCTATTGGTCTCCAGAGCATTCTTTAAAAAAAATTATTTATTTATTTCATGTATGTGAGTACACTGTAGCTATCTTCAGACACACCACAAGAGAGCATTAAATCCCACTACAGATGGTTGTGAGTCACCATGTGGTGGCTGGGAATTGAACTCAAGAGCTCTGGAAGAGCAGTCAGTGTTCTTACCTGCTGAGCCATCTCTCCAGCCCCCCAGAGCATTCTTTTAATTTGTATAATAAACTACTGTGTCTATCCCCCAATTCAAAGTAGCAAAACTTCTCTTGAAGTGTTTGCATGTAGATACTTGACCAGCTTCCTTATAATGCACTCACAGTGAATTCTGGGGACTGCTTAAGATACAAAGCAGCTAGAGAGGTGACTCAGCAGTTAAGAGCACTGACTACACTTCCAGAGGTCTTGAGTTCAATTCCCTGCATCCACATGGTAGCTCTTCTGGTGTGTGAAGAGAGGACAGTATGATCAGATACATAAAATATATAAATCTTTTTAAAAGGGGGGAGGGTCTAGAGGGGTGAGGACAGACAAGGGAGGAGGAATGAGATGAGGAACAGTCGGAGGTTGAACCAGGAGGGGGATAATGACTGGACTGTAAAACAAGATTTAATAATAATAATAATAATAATAATATAAATCTCGTAATAGCATAAAAAGATACAAAGCAAAGAGGGGAGGAGACTCTCACTCTTGATCTATTTGCACTTAGTTCTGAAACAGATCTTGTTCAAGCTATTCAACAAACAAAAGATGATTTTAATTCTTTTCCATTTCCTTATGTTACAGTCATTATGGACATCTTATTTTTTGAGTATTGTGGAATACAAAACAGCAACTTCCTACTTTTTTTTTTTTTTTTTTGGTTTTTCAAGACACGGTTTCTCTGTGTAGCCCTGGCTGTCCTGGAACTCACTCTGTAGACCAGGCTGGCCTGGAACTCAGAAATCCACCTGCCTCTGCCTCCCAAGTGCTGGGATTAAAGGTGTGCGCCACCACTGCTCGACTTAGCAACTTCCTACTTATACATGATTGTTTATTAACTTTTGAACAAGGATGAAAAGGATTAGAACAGGACATTTTGATTGCATCTAGTTATCTAGTTGTATAGTTAATCTACTGGGTAGTTGGAAAAATTTCTCACCTTTAGTGTGGACTGAAAAAATAAAAACTTATCAAACTATTACCTGAGGAGCCTCAAAATCTTTAAGATGTCTTCCTAGTTGGCAGAGTGCCCCTGGCTTATTATAGAAACAGTCTGTAAAATTTAAGCAAGAGGTTAATAGAGAAAGTCTGCTTTTCTAAGAGTTTCTAAATTACGTGGCCAGATGTCTTTACTTATTACTCTTTCGGCATTTAATGAATTCTAAGAATCTCAGCATGAATTCTGACAAGGACCCAAACATTAATTCCAAGCCATATCTCCTCACTATTCCCACAATGCTATCTCACACTTAACATACGAGAGACCGCCATCAGATTCTTAGATACTTCCTTATTTTTTTCTACATGTAGAAACTCACCTGAGGGTTATAATCCTCCCTACATTTCGATCCAGACACCTCAAATAATTAACTGCATTTGAGAACGCTTTGTGGTGGGAAATAGATGGAAAGTAAGAAAGTATCTGTGCCAGAGTAAGGGGACTAAAATAGCTCTTTCTGATCATTTCTAGGTTGGGATCAAGCCCAGGGCTTTGCGTGCTTTAGGCAACCAGTCTACTACTGAGCTGCAGCCCCAGATCCTGAACCATTTTGGAAAGTTCACAAAGACTCGAGGAAAGTATATATTTTTTCAGAAAGCCGTGTCTCCTTAACTATATTTATAAAATTGCACACTCTTACCATATCATCCCAATTTGCTTTAAATGTACTGTTCTCATTTTCTTTTAATGATGTTGTCTAAAATTAAGAATTAGAAATTTTCTCCTTTTCCCTAAAGTGGACTGCAGCTTGAGCTTAGTAGGAAGCCAGTTAACAGGTAGTGAAAATCAGTTGCGATACATAAATGAAAGATAACTTTCATTTTAAGACAAGTTTAAAAGCTTAGGTAACTGACTGTTGATTTAATTATTATAAAAGAAAGATATCAAGATCCGAAACCCCCTATCCCCTGCTTCTATAAGGTGCTCCCCCACCCACCCACCCACTTTCACCTCACCACGCTGGCATTCTCCTACACTGGGGCATCAAGCCTTCACAAGACCAAGGGCCTCTTTTCCTATTGAGGCCCAACAAAGCTATCCTCTGCTATACATGCGGCTGGAGCCATGGGTCCCTCCATGTGTACTCCTTGGTTGGTGGTTTAACCCCTGGGAGCTCTGGGGGATCTGGTTAGTTGATACTATTGTTCTTCCTACGGGGTTGCAAACCCCTTCAGTTCCTTCAGTCCTTTCTTTTAACTCCTCTATTGAGAACCCCATTGGGGACCCCGTGCTCAATCCAATGGATGGCTGCGAGCATACCCCTCTGTATTTGTCAGGCTCTGGCAGAGCCTCTCAGGAGACAGCTGTATCAGGCTCCTGTCAGCACGTACTTCTTGACATCCACAATAGTGTCTGCATTTGGTGACTGTATATGGGATGGATCCCCAGGTGGGGCAGTCTCTGGATGGCCTTTCCTTCAGTCTCTGCTCCACACTTTGTCTCCGTATTTGCTCCCGTGAGTATTTTGTCTAAAGAGAGAAGCACCATATTTTTTTTCTTTAAGACGACGCAGTCTTTAAAAACAAACAAATCTTTCTCTTCCATAGCTTCCACTCATACCTGAAGCCTCCCTAGAAATTTTCCTTCTAGCTTATGTCAAGAAGTCATTTCTGTGGCAGATACGTGCAGAGAAACCATTAGCTGGAAAGGATGGGCAAAAAAGAGATTCCTCTATGGAGCTTTGACGGGCCATTCCCTGCACTGCATGAACGGTGTTTCAAGGTGGTTAAATGGGAGCCATTGGCACAGTTGTTTTCTTTTAACAGGGTGGTTAAACAATTCAAAATTAGGCAGCACTGATCAGAATTTAAGGGGTAATCTTGGCAGCCATTCTTACTTCACACATAACACCAATCACACTTCTGTTTCGTTTCCTGGTTCCCACCCTTGGAGAGATGCAACAGAAAAAG
Source organism: Grammomys surdaster (assembly GCF_004785775.1). Classification (NCBI taxonomy): domain Eukaryota; kingdom Metazoa; phylum Chordata; class Mammalia; order Rodentia; family Muridae; genus Grammomys; species Grammomys surdaster. Next base: position 2,442,374 of record NW_021621192.1, read on the forward strand.
GGGCTTAAAGAATGTTTGCCATTTCAAATGCTTTTCTCATTATTGTATGCAACAAGCTGTCGCTCTCAGTAAAGATAAAAATACACTGGAGCTATTTTCACCTGAGAAGATTTGTATTCTGCAACTTAAATCTATCGTATGCTTTTTCTGAGCACATCTGGTTTATTTAACAGCTTGGACGGTAAAAGATTTTTCACTCCCTCAAACAAAAACATAAGTGGCCACATCAGTAATCACCATTAAAGAGAATTCTCAGCATCTGAATAGCTCAGAAATTAAAGATGCCCTGGAGCACTTCAGCTTGATATTAAGCACATGCCAGCAAAGATGTAGTTTCTACTGTTTGTAGACCCGTTCTCTGCTTCATCTTGCTTGTGGCCTCTAGAGACAGAGCACTGGATTTAGAGTCCCTAGAACCATGCATGAGCACCAGTGACCATTTACACTTTATAACATTGAGCAAGTTTTCTTCCATTCTCTAAGTATGCACTCTCCAACCTATAAAATAGAAATATTTTTATAAACCTAACTTAGACAAAGGGGACTTTGTGAGACTCAAAAGAGGAAATGGTAGGAAATCATTTAATAAATTATAAATTGCTATGAAAAGGCTTGTGTTGGATGAATTAGCTGTCAGTTGGGTTCCTTTGATGTTCTCCACGTGAGCTCCACTCACCACACTAACAGTTGGGTGGTCCTGTTCTAGCCATCAAACCGAGCTTAGGCTGAGCGCCCCTGCTGCAGCCCTGTACTTCAGGGGGGTGAGAATAAACTAACACCAAATCAAATCTGTACCTGCCTTGTTCCTGACAGACCTCCTGGTAGTTAACATTCCAGAGTTGTTTTCAATGATTAAAAACACACAAACAAAAACAAAATAAACCAAACTAACAAACAAAAAAATCCCCAACCAGGTGATATGTTATAATTGCCTTGATTTAGATCCTTAAAACGTAAAGACTTAACTGTTCCATGCATTCTCTTACACTGGTTTTGGAGAACACAAATCCAATGATATGGCAAAGGTTTATGCATTTTGTAAGAATGGACATAAATATTAATGCTCTCTGCTCAAATCCTAGGAAGATGTGTGAGATGTTTGCTCCTTGGGTTTCAGCAAAGATATTTTACTCTTTCTATTAAATCGTTTCAAATTCTGGTCTGTGCCAGTGGTGTACATTTTATATTCTGCCAGTCAATAGCTAGACTGCAGTGGCATTCTTCCAGATTCTCATTTTTACATAAATGGCTTTAAAACACATTCTGTATATTATACTCTAATCTCATCCTGGACCAACAAAATATACAGAATTCAATATAATGCAAATAATGCTATGTTGAGAAAAAGTTACCGAGGAGTCAAAATGGTGTTATAGAGACTCACTATAAAATCCATATGCTCACTCTGAAAATATTCCAAATCAGCATTAGAAACTGATTGATGGTTTAACGTGGTACTGAAAAGGTCAGAACAAGCAGCAGGGGGGATCATGAAATCAAAGCATATGCAAGAGCCACAGCTGAAAGATGTCATGACTCTGGCAGAGAAGTCTGTACTGCAGAAGGCCTGGGTTTCTAGCCTCAAATGTAATGAACCTCTGTCCATCTCAGAGTCACTTGGTTTGCTAGAACCATTAGGAAATAGAAATTGTGTGTTGCCTTAATCTAAAAAAATTAAAATTTTAGCTAAAAATACCTTCCTTAGAATCTATAGGTGTGAAAACTCAGATTTTAAATGTGCAAACACACCAATATTCTCTCTGCTCATCAGGCATCTAATTTGGCTGTTCCAATGAGAGTTCTTCTTAGTGCATTGAAACCTGAATTCATATTGTATAGTTTGTTTCTGGTCTCTGTAATAATGTTTCAGATATGCTTATTGGTTTATACTTCCCACCATGCTTTTGCAGGGCAATGTTCTTAAATATATATTTGTTCTATTAACCATAGCACCATCAAATGTTCATCCCTTTATAGGAGATGTGAGGAAACTGACAAGGCCTTGCAAATATTTAAATGTATAACTTAGTATAACACTCTCCTTATACTCTGCCACATCCCCATGTGACAGGTGGAAAGGTTGAGGCAGAAAGGGGAAGACTTTTGACTCAAGAGTTTTCAGTGATTGAATCCAGCAGCACAGCACGTGTTCCCAGATTCTTTTTCCTATAATCATTTGCTGGAGCTAACTTAGAAGTGCTTGCTCTGGGTATGATCAACTCTGACAAACAGCTAACTGCTTCTAAAAACAAGAAATTGACTCCTGGAACTCCTTCTAATTGGCCTGCATGAAATGAAAAGCCAAGAGAACCTCAGCTGGGGCGGTGTGACAATTCTAACAGTAAAACTGAAACACATTCAACTTCATATATATATGAACACACACACACTGGGTGAAGAAGACCAGAAAATCTGTCTTTCCCCCGCTTCTATTTATTACAATGGGTAAGTAGCAGCCTGGCTGAACGGATGTGAGGCCTACATCCTCCTCAAGGGACATAGCAGAGAGAATGACCATGCTCCCTTTAAAAGAGAGTAAGCAGCAGCAACTAAGCACTGAATCAGACACTCTCTATATTAAACAGACACACACCAGAAAAAAAAAAGAGCAACAGAAGTTAGAGCTGGAATGGGATTTTCCAGCCTTGCTCAGCACTACAGAAAGAAGTTGGAAAACAAAAGAACAAAACAGAGGTTGAATTTTAGAATCCTATGTGTTGTGGATACTGTCAAAGACTTTTAGCCTCAGATTCAAAAAGTTACTAATTTTCACAATGTATGTTCAGGAAATAGTAGGTTTTATTCTAGAATTGAGCAGCCATTCCTGTCTCAAAAAAATTACATTGGGGAGATAAATATATAGTTCATCTGCTATAGTGCTTGCCTCCAGTGCATGAAACCCCAAGTTAGATCCCCAGCACTATAGACACACGGTGGGATGCTACTATCTTGGAAGCTTGGTGCTTAGGAGGTGGAGACAGGAGGACCAGGCAGTGTCATTCATTCTCAGCTACATTTTGAATTCAAGGCCAGCCAAAGACACATTAAAACCTGTCGTGTGTGTGTGTGTGTGTGTGTGTGTGTGTGTGTGTGTGTATTTGTGTGTGTGTATGTATACATATATTCATATATACATATATACACACATATATGTGTATGTATATATATAATATATATCATCTTTTAAAAGGATAATTAGGAGACATAAATAGAAATGTCACAAAGTTTTATGTGCAAGAATAGCAAGAAATATTTTTAAAAACCTCAAAATTGCTAGTCTAGACACCATCCCTTTCTTTTGCAGTGTTTAGGACAGCACAGTATAATTTTACGTTTACTTTGAACTCGATCTCATGACAAGTCCCAAATTGGATAATTCATTTTGAAAATACTTTAAAAAGCAGAGTATCTTTTAATATTTGACTCCAGTAGCAAACTGAACCAAGCACAAGCAAATATTATATAGTCCAAAGGACCTAAATCTAACTTGAGGCCCTTTAAAGAAATCATTTGGTAATGTGTACACTGGGATTCTATATATTCAAACATACCATTCTAGGGGAGGAAACTGTTTGTAAAGACTATATAAGCTTCAAGTTTCTGGAAATCACTTCTTTTTTTTTCTTTTTCTTTCTTCTTTTTTTTCTTCTTTTCTTTTTTTTCTTCTTTTTTTTCTTCTTTTTTTTTTATTGGATGATTTATTTACATTTCCTATGTTGTCCCCTTACCCCATCCCCCACCACCCCCTCGGAACCCCCAATCCCCTCGCCCCTCCTCCTTCTTCTCTGTGGATGTAACCTCTATCTACCCCCCCCCACTCCCACCTCCCCACCCTCAAAATTCCCACCCCCTGGGGCATCCAGCCTTCATGAGGTCAAGGTTCTCTTCTTCCACCTATGCCCAGCAGGGCCCTCCACTTTTACATATTCAGCTGAAGCCCTGGATCCCCCCCTAAGTGCTCCCAGGCTGGTGGTTTAGACCCTGGGAGCTGTGGTTGGTTGGTATTGTTGCTCTCCTCATGGTCCCACAAACCCTTTCAGCTCCTTCAGTCTTCACTCTAACTCCTCTATTGAGAACCCCAATGGCTAGATGTGAGCATCTGCCTCTGAATATGTCTGACTCTTGAAGGCCTCTGAGGAGATATCCATATCAGGCTCTTATCAGCATGCACTTCCTGTCTTCCACATCAGCATCTACCTTTGGTGATTGCACATGGGATAGATACTCAGGTGGAGTGGTCTTGAGACGGCCCCTCCTTCAGTTTCTGTCCCTCACTTGGGCACAGGGGAAAAGTTCCTGAACAGAACTCCAATGGCATATGCTCTAAGATCGAGAATTGACAAATGGGACTTCATAAAATTGCAAAGTTTCTGTAAGACAAAGGACACTGTCAATAGGACAAAACGACAACCAACAAATTGGGAAAAGATCTTTACCAATCCTTCATCTGATAGAGGGCTAATATCCAATATATACAAAGAACTCAAGAAATTAGACTCCAGACAACCAAATTACCCTATTAAAAAATGGGGTATAGAGCTTAACAAAGAATTTTCAATGGAAGAAACTCGAATGGCCGAGAAGCATCTAAAGAAATGTTCAGCATCCTTAGTCGTCAGGGAAATGCAAATCAAAACAACCCTGAGATTCCATCTCACACCAGTCAGAATGGCTAAGATTAAAAACTCAGGTGATAGTAGATGCTGGCGAGGGTGTGGAGAAAGAGGAACACTCCTCCATTGTTGGTGGGACTGCAAGATGGTGCAACCACTTTGGAAATCAGTCTGGCGGTTCCTCAGAAAATTGGACATAGCATTACCCGAGGATCCAGCTATACCACTCCTAGGCATATACCCAGAAGATGCTCGAACATATAACAAGGACATATGTTCAACTATGTTCATAGCAGCCTTATTTATAATAGCCAGGAGCTGGAAAGAACCCAGATGTCCTTCAACTGAGGAATGGATTCAAAAAATGTGGTATATTTACACAATGGAGTATTACTCAGCTATTAAAAACAATGAATTCGAGAGGTTCCTAGGTAAATGGATGGAACTAGAAATTATCATCCATTAATCACAAAAGGTAAGCCAATCACAAAAGAACACACATGGTATTCACTCACTGATTATTGGATATTAGCCTAGAACCTTGAAATGCCCAAGATGCAACTCACAGGCCACATGAAGCCCATAAAGAAGGAAGACCAAGTGAGGGTGATTTGGTCCTTCTTACAAGGAGCAACAAAATACTCAAGGGAGCAAATATGGAAATCACTTCTTTAATCCCTCAGAAGAAAATAAAACTGGATCTATGGAACAAATTCTAAGCTTCAACATGATAGTTTCAAATAAAAAATAGGTCTATTAGCAAGTTGCTAAATGACTTTCTAAAAACATGTTTAAAGGTCTTGTTCTTCTGCTGAAGGCATGTTCCAACTCTTTCTCACTAACTGTAAAACCATATTTGACATCATATAACTTGCTTCCTTAAATATTAGCAGTCATATGCAACCATAGAATATCTTTATCTATTGGATTTTTAAATATATATATTTATTATTTATTAAAAATTATATATATATATAATTAAGATAATATATATAATTAAGATAATTGTTCTGAGTTGTATATGAGAAATGGTGTGTGTGTATGTGTGTGTGTGTGTGTCTGTCTGTCTGTCTCTGTGTGTGTGTGTGTGTGTGTGTGTGTGTGTGTGTGTGTGTGTTATCAGCTATCAAGAACATAATGGACGCATGAAGAGTTGCTCCCTTCTGGCATTTGAAGAGGATAATAATTAGTATGCACAAGTGCCTGCAATGAATTTTCACTGTTGAAATTATTGTGACATTTCAATGGGAAAAGTGCTACAAATTTTCCATGGTTATAATGGATGTGACATGAGTAATGCCAGTCAGCTGTGCTTTCTTTTTGCATAGTGTATAGAATTTATGAGTATAAGCCAATATATGAGACTATGCCAGATCAAGCATCTTTCTTTACCCAAAGAAGGTTTTGCCTGATAACTATTCCATTATGTACAAGTAACTCTGGATCTTAAAAACCCATATTCCAGGAAAGGTGCGAGCACACACAATGCACTGATGCCTGACAATCTGCTGAGGCCAATGGAGACACCTGGAGTAGCTGTGTTTTGTTTCTCTAGGCAGCTCTGTTCTGCTATGTGTAGTCACCAGCCACCCTCTGTTATCTTTTATGTATAAGCAAAATCAAAAGATTTCTGAATCAGTAAAAAAATATATTTAAGGCCATTGGTCTATTTCCCAAAACATTGTTTGAAAAGTTACAGTCGTCTAGGGCTATTGCTCAATGGTGTTGTGCATGTGTGAGGCCCTAAATTTGACTCTCTGCACTATCCAAAATATAAAATAAAATTATACTAACTTTCAGCTTCACAAATCCAATCTCCACCAGACTTTAACATTGTCTTCTGGAAGCTTCTGAAAACTTGGTATCCGAACTATTACATTTGTTGCTGAGCTGTGTTGTGAACTGATTCTAAGTATTTATATGATGTCCTGGGACAGAAGTAAGGATAGCTGCTGAAATATTGTTTTCTTTCAAAGTACTAGTATTTGAAGTGTGGAGTGAGCCATGCCTTCTGGCCCTTGGGACCAGAGAACTTAAAGAAATCTAATGATTCAAGATCTGTGAGGATACTAACCCAGAAGTTAACACTGCAAGTCTCAGGATCCACCCAGCTTTCTACTTTGGACCTGTTCTGTGTTTATACTACACCAGGATGAAGTCCTGCAGTTGATCCATAGCTCACTTTTCCTTGTGAGCTTTAAAGCTTGTTTTGAATTTGTCAGGTGAGCACTTTGACTCCCATCCTTTTCATTAAATAGTGATTAATCACCTTTTAGCCATCCCCTGTATTTCTCCAGTATATTTCTGGCAGTCAGTAAAAGCGATTTGACTCTACTGGCTGGATTATTCCTAACAAGCAAGGCTCATATGGGCTCACAGAGACTGAAACAGAAAGCACAGGGCCTGCATGAGTCTGTCTGCATCAGGTCCTCTGCATATATATTACGTCTGTTAACTTGGTGGTTTTGTGGGACTCTTTATGGTGGGAGAAAGTGTGTCTTTGACTCCTGCTCTTGGAACTCGTCTCTTCCTATTGGGTTGCCTTATTAAGCCTCAGCACAAAGGCTTCCACCTCATCTTATTATATCTTGTTTGTTCCTGCTTGCCTGTCGTCTCTTGGAAGTCTACTGGTTTTTTGAAGAGGAAATGGAGAGGGGTGGATCAGGGAGAGAGAAGGTTGGAGGAAAGCTAGAAGAAGAAGTAGGAGGGGAACTGCAGTTGAGTTGTGTTGAATGAAAGAACTTATTTTCAATTACACACACAAAAAATCCTACTTCTGTAGAAACTATCTACACATCAGATAGTGCTTGATATGCTCTGGCATCCCCTCCCACTTTATTCCCTTAGCAACCTGAACCCACCTGCACCAATGATCTAGCCTGTAGGTTACCTAGCTCCACAATTTCATTTTAAGGTGCCATTTATTAGGTTACTCTAAATGGTATTTACACAGAGTTCTCTGGGAAGCAGCAAGGAGTTTAAATGTCATTTCCTGAAATATTGGGAAAGCATGGTCATAAAAGTCAAAGAAGGACAGCAAATAATATCTATCAAATAATAGAGAAAGTATGTGTTCAATATCCCCAAACTAGCAATTTAAAGATTGGAGTTATTAAGAAAGATATTCATAAAAAGCAGAGTAATAAACAGATGGAATAATATATTTAGTTATAATATTCTTCAAGGAAATAAAATATCATATGGCCATTAGTGAATAAAAATAAGAAGTGACTAAACTTTGGCTAAGGACCTACGAGCTAAGCTTACTCATACACAAGATGTGTCTTGTCAGCTGTACAGACTCCTCGCTGAATCTCTAATGTTAAGTTCATTTGCTTTTGTGTGAGTTACTTTCTGTTATTGTGATAAACACTGAATAAAACCAACTGGAAGAATGAAAGTGTTATTTCACCTTACACTTCCAAGTAACCATCCATCATTGAGAGAACTTGAGGCAGGAACTTTGAGGCAGGAAATGAAGTGGAGACCATTGAGGAATGCTACTTGCTGGCTTATTCTACAACTATTGCTTTTTAAAAAAAAAATCCAAGACTATCCAACTAAGGGTATTTCCATCCTACCACCATAGGATAGATCCTCCTACATCAATTATTAATCAAGGAAAGTGTACCACAGACTTCCTATGGGCCAATGTGATGGAGGCATTTTTCTCAGTTGAGATTCCCTCTCTTCTCAGATAACTAGTTTGTATCAAGTTGAAATGTCAGAACTGCCTTAGAATTTTTATCTATGTGAATATTCACCTCTCCATCTCCCAAGGTACCATTTCATAGTCAGTTCTCATAAACAGAGGAACCTATTGAGAGTAGAAGGTCACAGTCTTTGTAGTAGCTGGTTTTGTGTGTCCACTTCACGCAAGCTAGAGTTATCACAAAAGAGTCTCCCTTGAGGAAATGCATCCATAATATTCAGCTGTAAAGCAGTTTCTCAATTAGTAATCAAAGATGGGAGGGCCCATTGTGGGCAGTGCCATCCCTGGGCTGGTTGTCCTGGGTTCTATAAGAAAGCAAGCTGAGCAAGCCAGGGGAAGCAAGCCGGTAAGTAACATCCCTCCATGGCCTCTGCATCAGCTCCTGCTTCTTGACCTGCTTGAGTTCCAGTCCTGACTTCCTTTGCCGATGAACAGCAATGTGGAAGTGTAAGCTGAATAAACCCTTTCCTCCCCTACTTGCTTCTTGGTCATAATGTTTTGTGCAGGAATAGAAACCCTGACTAAGACAGTCTTCAAACAGATATCATTTTATACAGTCCCCTAAACTTCTTTTGGTTATCGGTCTTAACAGGGAAAAGCTAGTAAAGGGAATATTTTGAAACTTTTTCAAACCCTGTTCTATTCCTTTGAACTGAGTTAGTAACCAACACCTCTTGTTGTAAAAAGCTTAACTTCTATGGTTGAGGTAATCCTGCCCAGTTACCTAGATTCGATTTCTTCTTCATTCAGTTTTCTATATAAACTATTCAAGTTCAAGGCTGCTGAAAACTCCCAGTCTCACTACTCTCTTTACCATGCCAAAGTAAATATTTCATGCATTAATGGAAAAAATGATACTGTTTCAAATAAAGAGCCAAATTAGAAGGTTTATGAACTTGACTATAGTCATAAAGTCATGCTATAGAAGTATATAAAATATTATCATAAATATAAACATTCTACTAACCACCCAGAACCAATTGTCATTTCATTTTGTATGTTGTTGTTATATTGGTTTTGGATTTTCTAGACAGGGTTTCTGTGTAGCCCTAACTGTCCTGGAACTTGCTCTGTAGACTAGGCTGGCCTCAAACTCACAGAGTTCTACCTGCCTCTGCCTCCTGAGTGCTGGGATTGAAAGCATGTGTCACCACACCTCCAAACAGCAATGTAGTCCAGTATGATCTTTGGATTTCAGCAAGCCTGGGTTCAAATTCTGGTTCTAAATAAGCAGCTTTATTTTTATGGGAAAATTATGTAACTTCTCTAAACCTCAAAATCAAGTTCCTTCTTCCATCAGTGTGTATACACTACACTACAGGGTGTCTACACACACACACACACACACACACACACACACACGATAGATAGATAGATAGATAGATAGATAGATAGATAGATAGATAGAGAGAGAGAAAGATAGATAGGGAGATAGATAGATAGATAGATAGATAGATAGATAGATAGATAGATAGAAATAAAATTTGCTTTTGTAATAGCATCAGCAAATTATGCTGAACTGACTAATGAGAAAGTCTAAATAAACAAAGTCTATACTGGCTGATATTTTAGTGTAATAATATGAATTCACATTAATGTCCATATTAATCTCTCCCAGTGTTCTAGGACTGTGAGGCTGTAGCCTAACAGAAGCAAAGGTTGTTTTCTCAGTGTTTTAAATTGTGGCCCTCCAGAGGACCAGCAACTCAACTCTGCTTGTTTAATGTGGTTTGTTCTGCACCATATGCGTGTGGGCTTTTAATAAATGCTATTTGATGATGATGATGAGTTCCTGGAGACAGAGTTGTGTTCGGCAGAGTCCCTACATTATGCTTGGCCTAGCTTTCCACTACTCAACTCCAGGAATGCTCTTGTGAGTGGTACAGAAACTTCTGAAATTTCCATTTGAGGTGAACACCCCTGCCAGCAAGTCTCTCGAAGGGAGTCATTAACCCTCGCCTTTTTTTTTTCTTATGACTTCTTCCAAACTGACCGTCAGAAAGGCTTTCTCAGCAGGCTGCTCTGGAGTTCTCGGCAACATTCCAAGGCAGTGCTATCTGACATGCTTTCTGAGAAAGCCAGAGAACAGCCGCTGAGCTCAGCAGGCCCACTCTTGAGGTTCAGTTATAGAGAATAGTGCATTACACCTCCACCATGAGAAAAACCAGAACCCAAGACTGACTCTCTGTGGTCCGTATTTTTGGTACAAAAGGGAGCTCTCAGCCATGAAGACTCACAGTTTCAAACATGGTGGAGATGTTTCCATTACAAAGAATAAAACCTCTATCCTGAAACTCAGTATCTAAAGTAGGCTATTTCTCCTCACACCTCACATTATAGTACCTGGGTGATATACAGGGATTTTGATCTCTTTTTCAACAATGTCTTCTCTTCCTACTCCAACATGGGCTTGCAACTGAGTGTTATCTTGATACATCCCCCACCGTTATAAAAATGTATTTACCAACTGTCTCTGGATTAAAAGTCCTTTTGTTTCATTTGCACATCTATCCCCAATGACTTTAAGGATAAAAGAACCCTTGCTGGATGAAATAGTAGCTCACTGACAAGGCTTACACCCTCTCTTGCAAGGTTTGTTGTTGGAAAGGCCTAGAGAGCCTGGTACAAGCCCTGAGAGCAGGAGTCTTTGGATGACATGCTGTACATGAACAATGCTGCCTTTCAGGCTACCTGGGTTCTCCAAACACAGATATCTGTGATGTTCTGCCAGGTCAAGAGAGGATCTTGTGTTTAATAGTGATGACCCAGTCTTTTAGCAGCGCTATGAGCTTTGTAGACTGTCTGTGCCGACAGATCTGATTTCCAAGTTCCCTCAGACTATTGTCTAAAGTAGCAGAGAGGAGTAAAGGAGAGTCAAGCATACAGAAAGCCATCATCTAGGCACAGAACAGACACAAGGAAAAGCCTAAAACAGTTGTGATTCTACTCTAAAAACAAAGCTCAGTGCTTGATGTTGCAAGTGCAGGTCTTGCCTTGTTGTGCTTCAGCCTATAAGTTTAGAGTTACCCTCTAAGCCACGCTGTTCTTTGACTAGTCTGATCAAATTTTACAGTCAGTTGATCAATCATTTCATCAAGTTTTAAAATTCATCCATACAGACTTTGAAACAATATCCTGGATTTTTTCTTTCTTTTCCTTCTTTGTTTTTTTCTGCATTGTGAACAGATCTGTTGTTACTGGCACTGTGTGTAGGAACTAGTCCTTGTGACCTCTCTGTGAACTCATCAAAAAGTCAAAATTTGCAATTTCTTGTTCAGTGTAAAACTGAGCTTTGACCTTGAGGCCTGTGTTGTGGTAGCCTTTCTTGGGAAATCAAAGAGACTGGTCCTTTCCCAAGTCTCCCAAAGCAGTTCTGTCCTCAGAATCTCTCAAGGACCTCTATGTAAGAATCTTTTCAATTTAAGGATGCAAATAGGAGTTTGCACTGTATCCAGACACTGGAATCTAACATTCAGATCTTTCCAGGGTGACATGAAAATACACAAAAGAGAAAATGCAGAAGCCACTTTTGAGACAAGAAGTAGCAGAACAATGAAAAGAGAAGGTGGAGGACCCTGTGAACTGACCTCACCCTATGCTCTTTCCCAGAATGCCGGATTCTTAGTTGAGTCACTTCTATTGTTCTTGCTGGCTCTTCTCAAATACTTTCTCTGTCAATTACAATGGAATCTCTTACACCTCACCTGAGAATATTCTGGATATTGGATTTTAGTCCAGTTTACTTGGGTGTCCTTTCTAGTGGCTTTCTTCTCTCCACGTGTCATTTCTGTATCTTCCCTTAGAAGTTAGGTACTGCAATTCTACAGTTTCCTCAGATGTTGACACAACTTTCATCACTAACAGTTATGTTTGTCAAAAGCAGTTATGTGTACTATCAAATGCCCAACGCCCAGGACATCATCTTTACAATGTACTTCAGGGAGACACTCAATTTGTAAATTTATTCACCCACATCCTTCTCTGCTTGTTTGCCAGCCCATGGGACCACTTCTCTCCCTTAAAACAACAAGACTCCGTGAGGCCACGATCAGTCAGTATTCATTGGATGAGTACCCATTTTGAGTCAAAACTATATGTGAGAAACAAACTATAAATCATGAACAGAACTGGAAAAGAACACACAACTTTAGCCTAAAAACTTTGGCATCTTGGACAATAAAATTGAAAATCAGAGAAATAATTTTCAAGTCATGTACAGTGTTGTGGTATTTAGAAGAAAAGAATTCTTATCAAGATACTGGGCTTCCAAAATCAAATTAAATGGAGAGATACTTGAAGCAGTACCACTAAAATCAGAGACAAGGCTTCTCACTCTCTCCAAATGTATTTAATGTAGTACTCAAAGTTCTAACTAGAGCAAAAAGACAACAAAAGGAGTTCAAGTGGATACAAATTAGAAAAGAAGAAGTCAAAGTATCATTATTTGTGGATGATATGATAGTATACACAAGTGACCCCAAAAATTCTACCAGAGAACTTCTACATCTGATAAACACCTTCAGCAAAGTGGCTGGATATAAAATTAACTCAAATAAATCACTAGCCTTCCTTTTTACAAATGATAGATGGGCTGAGAAAGAAAATAGGGAAGCAACATCCTTCACAATAGTCATAAATAATATGAAATATCTTGGTTTAACTCTAACCAAACAAGTGAAAGATCTATATGACAAGAACTTCAAGTCTCTGAAGAAAGAAATAGAAGAAGACCTTAGAAGATGGAAAGACCTCCCATGGTCATGGATTGGTAGAATTAATATAGTAAAAATGGCCGTCCTACCAAAGGCAATCTACAGATTCAATGCAACCCTCATCAAAATTCCAGCACAATTCTTCACAGACATGGAAATAGCAATTCTCAATTTCACATGGAAAAGCAAAAAATCCAGGATAGCAAAAATATTTCTTAACAATAAAAAGCTCCTAAGGGAATCACTGTCCCTGACTTCAAGCTGTACTGCAGAGCAAGAGTGATTAAAAAAAAAAAACTGCATGGTATTGGTACAGAGACAGGCAGGTAGATCAATGGAATAAAATTGAAGACCCAGAAATAAACCCACACAATTATGGACACTTGATCTTTGACAAAGAAGCCAAAAATATACAATGGAAAAAAGAAAGCATCTTCAATAAATAGTGTTGGCTTAACTGGCAGTCTGTGTGTAGAAAAATGAAAACAGATCCATATTTATCACCTTGCACAAAGCTCAAGTCCAAGTGGATCAAGGATCTCGACATAAAAACAGATACACTGAATCGAATAGAAGAGAAAGTGGGAAAGAGCCTCGAACTCATTGGTGCAGGGGGAAATTTCCTGAATAGAACTCCAATGGCTCAGGCTCTAAGATCAATAATTGATAAATGGAAACTCATAAAACTGAAAAGCTTCTGTAAGGCAAAAGACACCATCAATATGACAAATCAGCAACCTACAGACTGGGAAAAAAATCTTCACTAATCCCACATCCTAAAGAAGGCTAATATCCAAAATACATAGGGACTCAAGAATTCAACTCCAAAAAATCAAATAACCCAATTTAAAAAATGGGGTTCAGAGCTAAACAGAGAATTCACAACCGAGGAATCTCAAATGGCCGAGCATTCAAGGAAATGTGCAAAGTCCTTAGTCATCAGGGAAATGCAAATCAAAACAACCCTGAGATTCCACCTTATACCAATCAGAATGGCTAAGATCAAAACCTCAGGATGTGGAAAAAGAAAAACACTCCTCCGTTGTTAATAGGATTGCAAGCTGGTACAACCACTCTGGAAATTAATCTGGAGGTTCCTCAGAAAATAGGAAATAAATCTACCTGAAGACCCAGCTATACTACTCTTGGGCATGTATATACCCAAAAGATACTCTTCTTTGAAAATGTGGTTAATTTACATGATAAAAAATACTATTCAGCTATTAAAAATGAGGACATCATGAGTTTTGCAGGTAAATAGATGGGACTAGAAAATATAATTCTGAGTAGGGTAACACAGACCCAAAAGTATATGCATGGTATGTACTCACTACTAAGTGGATATTAGCCCAAAGCTATAGAATACCTAGCATACAACTTGCAGAACTTAAGAAGTTTAACAAGCAGTAAGCTCAAGTGAGAATGCTTCAATCCCACTTAGAAGGGGGAACAAAATAATCACAGAAGGCAGAGTGAGAAAGGGACTTAGGGAAAAGGGGAACAGGGTCAGGTTTTAGGGGGTGGGACAGGAGAAAAGACCAGATGGCCAGCAGAATGAATGGAAATATGCAGTCTTGAGGGTGGAAGGTGGGGGACCTTCCAGAAAGTACCAGAGACCTGGGAGGTGATAGACTCTCAGAACTCAATGGGAATGACCTTAGATTAAATGTCCAACAGTGGGGAAAGGGAACTTTAAGAGTCCACCTCCAGTAGACAGACAGGGCCTCAAGTAGAGGGACTGGGTTACTAACTGACAGTCTAAATTTCTGACCCCAAATTGATCCTGTCTAAAAGAACTGCAGGAACAAAGCCGGAAAAAAGACCGAGAGAAAGGAGGCCTAGCATCCAGCTCAACTTGAGATCCATCTCTTAGGGAGGTATGAAGGCTGATGTCATGATGTGCTTCCAGTTTCGGTGTATGACAATTTATATTATATAATATCACTATTTAAAAGCATTCTCTATGAGCTTCTTTGCTTCCCTGGATTTAAAACTACTGTTTGAAATCATCTACTAATGCATTGTCTTAAGATTTAATGCAACACACCTGCATGCACATGCACACACACACACACACACACACATGCATTTGTGTAAGCATGCATGCACACATTGTTAGTATTCTGTCTAAACTCCACCTCCACAGTTACCTGTCGATAGCCAGGTATGCTCCTCCCCACAGTTGCCTGGCAACAGCCAGGTAGTCCTGCCCACTATAAAAGAGGCTGCTTGCCCCCTCTTCTCTCTCTTGCTCCTCTCTTCCCCCCTTGGCCCCACGCTTGCAGGCTTCCCTTTCCCTTCTCCCCTTCCCTTCCCCCTCTCTCCATGTGGTCATAGCCAGCCTCTACTCCTATACCCCTCTGCTCTCTCTCTCTCTTAATAACCACCCCTTCATGGAACCGTCTGGTCTGCTGTTATCTGTTCCAAGCTGCGTGTGATAAATTTAACACACATGCACTCCTCTAAAGGGAAAACTAATGAGTTATTTAATTCTTTTCATTGTTGGAACACATACTAATGTCATGGGTTACAGAACATCTTCTGTACCAATGACTCTAAAGGAGTTAGAAAGTAACAGACAAGTCAGGGATGATCTCGGAGAACACAGAACTACATGTGTGAAGAACTCTGCAAATTGAAAGCCTCAGAAACTAATCCATTCATTACCAAACATGTGACTCAGATATGGTCCAGAGTACCTTCAAATTGTGGGTGTGTATATATGTGCATATTGTATATTTATGTGCATGTTGTATACATATATGAATCATTTCATCTATCTATATTAATGAGAATCTGTAGATGAACTCCAATGTACAGAACAAAGAAATGGAAGAACTTGAGAGGCTTAGAGCCTGTGCTAGGTCTTCTTGCTGAGGCCTCATACTTACCCATATCTCAGTGTTCCATCTTTTGGTAGAACTAGATCACAAGTTTGAGGAAGGAAACATGAAAAACAGTTCTTAGTTCTTCAGATTTTTCCTTCAATACTTAGTGTAGTTTACTCTTGCTTCTGCTACTTAATGACACTTTTTCAAACCTATCAGTCAGTTCCTTAATCTCTTGCTCTGAACATTCTTGGCTTCTCTGACTAATGCTGTTTTGTGTAATACTACCTGGTTTATTGAGTTGCTGTAAGATTTCTCGTTTCTTAGCCAGAATTTGTGAAGCCCCAATTCCTTGCTAATTTTAACCCAGATACACTTAACCTGTGCTTTTCTTGATGGAACAATACTTGTACCTCTATATTTTTCCCATCAAATCTACCCTTGGTATTTGAAAAAAGATTAATTTTGACAAACAGAGGACACATAGGTGGAGTCTTGAGAAGAGCTGACTGTTGATTTGTTCATCAATGATACCCATTGTGACTGGGGAAGGATCCATGAAAGTAGAGGAATAGTCTTTAGAAATGGTCATGACTAAGATAATAAAGGACATATGAGAAACAGGAAGGGAACATCAGTTAACCAAAAATTTTCAATATTTAACATAATAGAAATATTCTTATTGAATTAGCTAAATAATTTTCAATGTCCAGGTACTGAATATTCTTTAAAATGTGCCTGCACTGAGATGAAACATATACCTACCACTAATTATTTTTTGTGTGCAGACAGGTATGTACAGAGATATGTATGAGTATGCACACACGTGTTTCGAGTTTTGCTTGGTTGGTTGTTTGGATGTGTGGTTGGTTGGTTGGGTGGTTGGTTGGTTGGTTGGTTGGTTGGGTGGTTAGTTGGGTGGTTGGATGGATGGGTGGGTGAGTAGGTGGTTGGTTGGTTGGTTGGTTGGTTGGTTGGAAAAGAGGTCTCTTACTATTCTGCAACTCACCAGCAGTGCTAGGCTGGCTGGCCAGCAAGTTCCAGGAATCCAGATGTTTCTGCCTTCCCAGATCTGGAGTTAATGTATTCAACATCCTGGCTAGCTTTTGTCACATGAGTTCTGGACATTGCACTTGGGCCCTATTGCTTGTACGTAGTCATTCACACTATCTTCCCAACCCCTAGCTACTCTTAATCCAATAATTTATAGTCTTGAAGCTTGATTTATTTTGTGTAAATTAGGAGTGAGCTGTGTTTAACTAAGAAACTAAAATACCTTGAAACTCTGAAAAGTCATTAAGTGAATTCTATAACATTATTTGTATATCACCTAAATATAAATCCTGTCTTCCAGCAAAACACACAATAAAGTCTTACATGACCTCTCTGCTGTGCTAACAGCCTGCAATTCTCATTGATTCTGAAAGGAGTTCTGCAGCTGTGGGAGAAAGAACATAAATACTGTGTGCCTCTATGAACTGAAACCAGCCAGATGCATCAACAATGATTTCACTCAAACTTCAAATTGATGCCTGGTACTCAAACTAGCTGTACCACAATTCCTGACTCACATTTGTTGGTGACAAAAATGTGTTTGGAAACCAGAAGGAGAATATTTATTTGCCTATAGAAAGTTAAAGACAAAGATGCCACAATTAACTTGCAAGCCTTTGGTACCTATAGGAAATGACTCAACACAGAAATCTACTAGGTATATTGGTCACATCACCATTGTTTTAAGAAAATAAAGGATAAAAGATTTACTTGTGACAGCTCCAGCGCGGCCTGCAGTACTGAGCTCAGGCGTAGACCTGGGGGATTAAAGAAATACTCAGACTCAGGTCATCCCTTATGAGAGAATGCCAATGCCTTTACTGAGCAGGTTCAATATATACACCAAGCCAAGGAAGGAAAAATACAAACTCAGGAAAAAACAGGAACTCAACTGGGGGTACAATAAGATGTCAAGTATAAATTCCCTTCCTGGAGCACCATGCCTTAGTCAGGATGTTTTGATCCTAGAGGAACTGCAGAATGTTACTTAGTAGACAGCAGCATATGGAAAGGCTCAGCCAGGGCACAGCAGCCCTTCGGGGTCCTAAAACTTGGACTTATAATTCCAGCAGTGTCAGTCTATTGTTCTTAGATAGGAAGGAGAATACATGATGAAGCAAAGCTACACAACTACAGGTATTAGAAAAGCCAAGGAAAATGAGGGTTGGAATAGTGAAAAGTGGGGACAGAGCAAGTACAGAATCAATCTTCAAAGCCACCTCCCCAGAAACTATATAATACAACTAGACTCCACCTTCTAAAGTTCCTCCATTGCACAACACCCCCCTATGGTATACAACCAATCATGGAATAATCAATTCATGAGGCCAAAGCCCTCAGAATCCAATCATCTGCTGAAACTCACAGCTCTGAGCTCCCTGTATTAGATCCTAAGTCTCTAATACAAGAGCCTTTGTCAGACACTTACAAATTGAAAGTCTGAGCCTTAAGAACATTGCAGAAGAGAAAACAGAAAGATTGTGAGAGCCAGAGGATAAGGGAGTTTGACTGTCGGTCAACCTGTTAATGTCAGATGCTACACTCAGAAAGTCTCACCAATGTGACTGGCTAAACAAGAGCTGAGCATCAACATCAAGAGACATGCCAAAGTACATGGAGAAAACACTGAGAGATTTTAACCTATCCAAAGAACTACAGGCAACTAAGGAATGTTGTGAACAGGAGAATAGGCTTCCCAAGGGAAGAGCACACCGGTTGGCCCTCCAATACCAAATGCTCAGCTCTGAAAACATACACATGCAAGTTACATTGTACAGACTGAGCAGGTTATACTTAGGAATACACATATACATAAGGGAGCAAAGAGAAGTATATGGGAGGGTTTGGAGAGAGAGAGAGGGGAAGGAGGAAATAATGTAACTATATTATAATCCCAAAAATAAAATAAATGATTATAAAAAGATTGAAACCCTACATTTTCTGGAGTGTGTGTGGGTTTTTTATTTTGTTTTTTTAAAAAACAATATTTAGTTAAATATCTATCACATACTGAATAGCAATAGATCTTTGGGGACAAAATGATACCTAAAGTATAACTCTTAATGCTATAGGAAAGGTGAAGCATAATTGCATAGATGAAATAGACATAGTACAATGCTGTTGGTTTAACTTGCTCCAAAACTCACAAATATACTTGGGAATATTCAACACAAGGCAATATACCACATATTCATAAACATACCTATTTCTTTCCATTTCTTTCTCTCTATTCTTGTCTCTCTTTCTTAATATGAGCCAAGAAACACGGCCACAATAACCACTTCAATGACACAGTAACGGACTGAACACATTTGCTAAAAACTTATTGAGCTATATAATTATAATGATAGTGAACTTTTGGGGGGCAAGTGAGCTGTTTGACCAAGATATGAGGCTGGAGCAAGAGTGAGGTTGAGACACATCCAAAACCCAAAAATCTCATCTTGAGACCAGCAGAAATAAGGATCGCTCCCTCTTGTTCTAGGCCTACCTGTTCTGTTGAATGTATTCTTACAACTCCTACCTCCACCATCCTTGAGATAGTCACATAGCCTGGTGGCCAAATTACATGTTTAACTTCCTCTCTCCCTATAAGGACATGTCTAGCAAACACCTAGAATTCCTCTTTATGTAAGTGAAGCATTCCCATCACCTCAAAAAGCCCTACCTACTCTCCAAGGTTTATATAGTCCTTATTACCCGTGAATAAAGAGAGTCCAGCACTCAAGACAACCAAGTTCCTGTGAAACTCCAGAAAATGTAGGGTTTCAATCTTTTTATAATCATTTATTTTTGGGATTATAATATAGTTACACTATTTCTTCCTGTGAACCCCACCCAGACAAACTTTGTTCCTTTCATTCCAGCCTGGTACACAACAATGCTTGAATATTCCAAAGGCAGAAGCATTACTGGCCAGTAAATCTGCTTTGTTCAATGATAAAAATGTTGGTACTTAGAATTATAGCATAGATAAGTAAATCTAATCAAAATCAACAGATAGTTCACACATGGGACCTTAGCTGGTGAGCTGTTTCTGGAAAGGAAACAAGATAAGTGAGTTCAATACTATGATATTTGGGAAGATGACAACCTAAATTTAATATTGACTTTTATTTTGTTTTCATCTAAATATATTTAGTGGAGTCTCTAGTATCTTGGGTCAGATTACATAGTTTGTAGAAAATGCAGCATAAACCTGAGTTTCTACGTATTAGACAAATTAAGATCCTGCATAAGAATAACCACACACACACATAGCTAACTTCTCTTTTGAAATGTGCTAAAATGTCAGTAGATAAGTAAACGGTCACACAAAATGAGAAAGTTGCCATCAGAGTACAAATAAAAGATTCCAACAAGTTCCTATAAGACTGATAGAGTAACAGAATGTGACTGAGCTCATGGAGGAATACAGTCTCGAGTACCTGAAAAGGATTGCCCTAGACCATGATTTTCAGTAGTGATGCCTGTACTGTGAGAGCCATTGATGAAGGGCTTCAGCAATGAAGAATATAATCTTCAGTAACACTGTGGTACCAGTTGAAATCTTTCATAGATCTGATCTTACAGAGAACTCTAGAGGACAAATTGTATAAAAAGAGTGTTCTTTCCTGATGGAAATAGAATGGACTGTTGTATTCTTGCTTCAACCACCCAATGGTCTTAGGGCTGCTCAGGACTCAATTCCTGTGTATTCCTGAAACATGAGTCTTCCCTTAGCTAAGAATAATCTTCCAAACAAGGGAACAGATGTGAACCATTAGCAGCCAGTCCAGCAGCTCTAGGCTGGGTGGACACTCCAGTATATGAAATTCCAACTGGTAGCAAGAACATCTTTTCTAGTACACTTTTGTTCAATTCAGTTTGCTTGCTTTCCATACAAGTTACTACATATAGGTTTCTTTAGGGCTGTGCTTGATCAGGATTTCCAGGAAGATTGACAAGGCAGTTAGTGGGATGACCTACTATCTATTAAATGAAATCCTCATATATATATGTATGTATATAAGCTAATGGCATTTTTGTCGTATATTTTCCCACTTTATTGGCATTTGTTAATTGTTTCATACACATATAAAAATACTTTGATCATCTTCCATTCCTGATTACCATTCTCTGAACCTGTGTTTCCCTTCCTGTCTCTACAAGCCCTCCTTATATCATTATTATATTGTTTTCCCTTTTAACGATCATAGTTCTATGTATGCATATATATACACATATATAACTACAATCTGCCGAGTACACGGAGTGTTTTTCATATGCATATATTTTATTTTTAAATAAATTTTAATTAAAATATAATTATATCAATTTCTCCTTCTTTTCCTTCCTTCCTTCCTTCAACCCCCCAACCCCATGTTCCTCCCTACCCCCTCTCAAATTATGGCCTCTTTTCCAATGCTGACCCTTTGTATTGGATAATTATGGGGCTCATTCCTAGGGAAGATTATTTCTCCCCCTCTTGGCAATCATTAATTGCCTGTTTCTCTTCATCTGTGTGTGCATCCTTATAAAATCTCCCCCATACATGTTGGTATGTCAACTGTTAATTTCACTATGCAGGGCTTGTTGAGCAACCATACCATTGAAGTTCCATGGGCTCAGCCTTCCTATCCTTTATACAGGGCATCCTACAGCAGGCATCATAGTCCCTCAGCTCTTTTTTTCCACCTTCTCTTCTATAATGCCCCCTGAGCCTAAGGTGGAGCATTATCTTATAGACACATCAGTTTATGCTGGACATCAAAAATGCAGTTTTTCTTTGTGGTTTGACCAGTTACGGCTTTCTGTGATGTTCTTTATCTGCTTCCAAAAAAGCTACACTTATCTGTGGATATAGATATATGTATTTAGAATGCACCTTTATGGATCTGCTCTGCTAATCATTATGGCTCACAAGCTTTACAGCTGAGTACGACCATTAATTGCCTTTCTCCCTTGGCAGCTTCCATAAAACCCCACATACTATGACAACTAATTCTTAGAGAAGAGGCTTCCAAGTCAGTTCCAGCTCTATTCCCTGAAGTCCTGTGTCCAATCTATGTGGTATTTTTACCAATAGGGACTTCCTTTTGCATTCTGGGAAGCAACTGAAGGCAATGGCAATAGCTTATACTGCTTGGGGTTCTCTTGAACTTCCCTGACCAACAACTTGAAAAGAGGTTTCTGAAACTTTTGCTGAGTAGCTGATGGTTCTCTTTTGGGAATTATCACTCCTAGTGGCTTGACTTCATTATATATATAATATTATATTTTAATATATTGTAATACATTTTGTATACATATTTTTCATATGTAGTTATAAAATATGTATATATATATATATAATAACGATTACCTATGGCTTTTTCAAACACTCTTGGTATTATTTATACCTCCTCTCTCTTTCTCCCTCTGTATTGCTTTCTTTTTTCCCTCCCTAGTTATAGTTCCCACTTATTTTCCAAGTTTCATAATAACTGTGCCATACTATCCTCCTTTCTAGAAATAAATACCCTCCAATTTATGTATTGATAATGAAAATGTGGTATATATACACAATGGAATCCTATTATTGATTAAAAAATAAAATAATTAAATTTTCAAATAGATGGATGGGACTAGAAAATATATACTGAGTATCCTAGTTAAGGTTTCTATTGCTGTGATGAAACTCCATGATCAAAAAGCAAGTTGGGGAGAAACGGATTTATTTGGCTTACACTTCCCAGATCACAGTGCATCACTGGAGGAAGTCAGGACAAAAACTCAAGCAGGGCTGGAACCTGGAGACAGGAGCTAATGCAGAGGCCATGAAGGGATGCTGCTTACTGACTTGCTTCTAAGGGCTTGGTCAACCTGCTTTCCTTATAGAACTCAGGACACCAGCCCAGGGATGACACGACCCACCATGAGTCAGGCCTTCCCCATTGATCACTAATAGAGAAAATACCTTACAGCTGGGTCTTGTGGAGGCATTTTCTCAACTGAGTCTCCTTCCTCTCTGATGACTCTAACCTGTGTCAAGTTGACACACATTCATTACATTGAATGAATTAACCCAGACCCAGACAGACTAAGGGTCCATGTTCTCCTTTACTTGTGGTTCTGAGCTCTGAATATTTTTATGTGAGTATATAACCTGGAGTAAATGCAGAACCAGGAAACTAAGAAGGGATGGAAGTAAGGGAGAAAGCGCTCTGGAGGGAGGAATAGTGACTTATTGCTACCCTATTAGCATGTCTGGCTACTTAGACAAATCATCTAATGGAATGATACTGGCCTTCATCCTTAAGTATTTAAAGTCCCTGGTTAGTAAGCCTTTATTACTTCACTTGAAGATACACACTTAAGATTTGAGACTATCAAGAGATGTCGTAGTGGATCATTTGAGTACTAAAAGTATTCTCCCTTTCCACTGTATAGCGGCAACTTTAGTATCTTACTGATAAACAGGGTCACAGTGATCCCTACCATTATGGCACTTCCTTTCTTTGTCTGCAGCTGTAATAATGAGTCCAGTCCCCGAGGTCATCCATGGTTTTAAGTTAAATTGAATTCTTATTGCATTCCCATTCCCTTTCTGGGAATCAGGATGAATAGATTCATAAACTGTGCAGTAATGGTTAGTTGGATCATCCTTATTTATATTCATTACTTTCAAGATTCATTTATTCCACCTAGTATGGCCCATAAAACAAGTAATACTCATTGATCAGTTGACTATATGCTGAAAGTAAGTGTCTAATATTTTCAAGTATCATTGAGTCCCAGAGTTGCATGGTCAAAAAGTGACTCCATTGCTTTATCAGATCACCAGCTTCCAGAGAAGGTTGCAAGTGAAAACTGTTAGGAACCAGCCAGCATACACTGGAGCCAGAGACTGTGGGCATTAACCTACTAAGGGGAACTTGGCAGAGCACCAGCGGAGCAGGCTAAAGGAAGAGCAACAAAAATTGAAAATTGAGCTGATTCATATTCAGACCACCCAAAATACTGAGGATTTCTAGGAATTGAAATACTCAGAACACACACACAAAAAAATCAAGTGCTTAGAATTTCAAAATGTAAAAAAGAAATGTGGTTGTATTAAAAGGGTTGCTTTGGAAAATATGTATGTTAACCTTCGAAAATAAAAATGTATGTCATAGTTAATATGCGAAATTCAATGGAGCAATTACAAGATGAACCACGAACATTTCTCAAATAAAAAATTACAGGAAATAGGGCCAATGGGAGTATGAAAGTTCAGGATATTTCAGCATTTGACAGACTTTTTTTGAAAAACACATAACAAAACAAATGTAAAAAGAAAGATATTTTTAAAAATCATTCAAGATTTCTTTATTTAAAATATGCCTCTGCAGATGAGAGAATCCAGTAACTGTGAACATTTTGAACAGACCCTTGGAGAGTGCAATATAATACTATGCACAAATGCCCAGATCAAAAATTTTTCAGAGAGTAAAATGTTTCATACAAAAGAATGAGAATTATTTTCAGATTCTCCAGAGTAACACTAGAAGCTAAAAGACAAAGGGAGGTACCTGTCCATGTTTGAGAGATTGTTTTCAACTTAGAATTTCATATCTAGGTAAACTCTCAATTGAGGATAAGGTTAAAGTGTATCACATTTCATTCATTGGAAAACTAAGAGGCTAGTCACCAAGGAGGGAAAAAGAGGGGAGAGGGAGGGAGAAAGGGAGGGAGAAGGAGAGGGAGAGGAAGAGGGAGGGAGAGGGAGAGAATCTAGAATAGAGGAGTTAACACATTAAGATTGGTAGGGAAGAGGTGGAATGGATAAGGGAGGGGGATGTAAGAATGAGTGGAAAACTGAGAAAAAGTAAATACACATGTATAAAATTGGCAAAGTACAAGGTTAATTAGCTCTAAAGGGAGTGTAAAACAATGAATGAAAAAGTGAAACTGTGAAAAACTACTGTGTAAAATGCTAAAGGGAGATCAGAACTCTAGCATGTAGAAGGACAGAGACTCAAAGGGTAAAGTATCAAGGGAAAGAAGCAATACATTAGAATACACTAGCCAAATGTCCAAACATCTGGGAAAGAATATCAATGTATGTATGGCAACTGTGACAGAGAGGCTGGCAAAGAACCAAAGTAGGCAAAAAGAGAACTGCATAGAATAAAAATAGAAATAAATAAATGACTGAAGAAAATATGTTTCAGGGAAGAAATGGAATCATAATACATTGTAGATAGTTTAACTAGTTTTATATTCATTGTTCAAAAGCAATTATTTAGGTCATGTTTAATAGTGACCGTTACAGTGTTCAGCAATCTGAATGTTCTTTTCACTTATTTTCATTGATTAAAATGAAAATTTTTAAAGTGCAAAAAATAATGCTGTTCACAGTATATATGATGCACGAGAAATGGATATTTCTCTTTAGAAGTTTAACAAATATAGACTGAGCTGTGTTAGATTGTAAATAATATTTTAGTAAAAACTGGTATCTCTAGGTTGGTTATCTCAGTTTTGAGTTTACGGTGTCTGTTGGAATGACTGTTGAACATCCACAGTTGTAATTATCAGGGTATAAGGAGCAATTTGACTGAGTTAACCATAACACTGCTGAAGAGAAAACATGAACTCTGATTATCTATAAAAATAATTTAGTTATGCAGCTGTAATTACGAAATACACTGGCTTCTATAATTGCCAGTGTGAAAAGATCTATTTGAAATTTCCTGGATAATCTTGTTAAGTTGAGCAGCTTTAACACAGTTACACAAGCACTCAGTTCCCTGTATACTACTTTAATGTCCACGATGGGGAGCAGCTGCTTGGGTTGATTGGCATCAAGGCCCATGAAGGCCGAGGAAGTGATTCTTATTCTTTAGGGCAGGAGGTTTATAGAGCTATGGGGAGGGAACCACAAGTGCCTACAGTCCAGAGTGAACACTAGCCCTGAATTTGAATAGTTCTCAGTCTAAAGAGTCTTAGTTCAAGAAAACACCATGTGCCAGTCCTCCCTGGAAGTCAGCCTACCAACCAACCACAAACCAGCAAAAGACATGGGCAGACTTAAAGCTGGATGGATTGTGTTGAGCTCCTAATTCAAGTTTTAATAACTGTAGTGTCTAACCTTGGCCAGGTGGCTGCTCAGCCGCAGTTACATTCATCTCTAACATGCAAGTAACAGACAGTTTCTAGGATTAGTTGAGAAAGGGTAGATTCTTTAGGCCTCAGTAACTCCTAAAGGGGTAGTCTGTTCTAGGACAGGACAGTAACAAAAGACAGAGCCCTAGAGGACAGAGCCAGTGCAGACCTGGGGATGTGTGAGTGTACTGTTCTCCAATTTATTTTCATATTTTTTTGTTATTTCTAGAAATGTCACATTTAAACTTATTTTTAATTAAAATTCAGTGATTAGTTAAAAAAAACACATTGTAGCTAAACTCTGAGCATGTTTACATAGTGCTATATCCAGATTGTTATAGTCGTCAATTTCTTTAAATAAATTGGGAGGGTATATGGTTGGGAGTACACAGTTATTTAAATCATCTTATATCACAACATCAAATAAAGAATAATGTCTCAAACAGATAACTCCATAGAAAGTTTACAGTTTAGACATCTGGAGGCAATTACCAGAACCAGAAGCTAACAGAGTGACAGATCAGTAATAAGGTACTGGTCAGAAAATTATCGTCTTTTCTAAGCTCTGCCCATAAGCATTGCCTTATATGACACTGTACAGACATCATGTTGATTAAAGATGTAAACACTAAATTAAGGAAGCATAACATATGATATTTCACATTTCTAAATGCTGCAAATAATAAGACAATTAATTCTTGACATACAAAAAAAAATGAGCCAAATGTTTAGGAAGCAGAGAAACCAAAACAAGTAAAAAGGAGAACTCCAAATATCCTCCTTATTCTTATGCTTAGGGTCCTCATCTTTCTTACTTTTATAAGCTTAAAATTTTAAAGAAATAAATATTTGTAAACATAGATTGTATAAGATTGTACTCATAACTTTACAAGTCAAAATATGATGACAAATATTGATAAGCATATGTCTGATAAGAGTCTTGTAATAGAACTTTGAAAATGCAGCAATAGAAAGCAAACAATTCAATTTTTAAAACAGGCAGAATTTAACACTTACTCTACCAAAGAAGATATATGGATACCAAAAACACATGAAAAGATTCACATCATAAGTTGCCTTTATAAAAGTGATGCTAAAACGCATGAGATACATTAATTACTACCACAATAGCAAAAGTTCAGGTGACTAACGCTGACTTTTCACTGTTGCTGTTAAGAAAATGGATTATCCCTAGATTACTGACAAAATTACAAGTAAATTCAATCACTTCTAAAACTAGTTTGGTGTTCTCAAGTTACAAAATACCATATTTAAATATTCAAGTATAGGATCTAGCCAGCTATTCAATGAAAAGAATGTATGTGTCCAGGAAGAGATTTATACTTGAATTTTCATAGAATCTTTATTCATAATAGTCAAACTATGAAAACAATCTAGATCATTAATAGGTCAAGAAATAAACAAATTTGTATATATCTGTGTCTCATGGGCTGGATATTGAATGTGTCCCCAAAGGCCTCTACTTAAAGCTTGGCCCCCAGACTAGTACTCTGATAAAGTGGTGCTTGGTAGGGAGTTTAGGCAACTGATTCTGTATATGTTCATATATAGGCAATACTTGCTCTTAAAGGTAACTGGGATGCTAGACTCATCCTCTTCCTTTTACCTTCTTGTCTACCATGAGGTAAATAGTTTCTTCCAGTACATGATTAACATCATCATGATCTACTGCTTAACCCAAGCAATAGTTCCACACAGTGGTGACATGACTCTCACAACTATCAGCCAAAGTCAACATTTCTCCTTATGAACAGTTTAGTCTTTGGTATTTTATTATAGTAACACAGATGAGGAACAGTCAGTATAATAATGGAGCATTTCTCAGAAATTAACAGACATTTTAATTTAAAATTTTTGAGAGTTTTATATAGTACTGTATTTACACACTTTCCATCCCTCCCTCTATCCCCAATTTCTCTTGTGTCTCTCCCTCTCCCTCATGTTTGTGACTTCTTTGAATACACACACACACACACACACACACACACACACACCCCAGTTGAATCCCTTTAGCATTGCTTTTATGTATATGTGATAAGGGATGACCATTTGACATTGGATAGCCTTTCATAGACCTTACTTCTAAATAAGACTCTCTCTCTCTCTCTCTCTCTCTCTCTCTCTCTCTCTCTCTCTCTC
>NW_021621192.1:2470902-2512451 GCF_004785775.1 Grammomys surdaster
AAATGTATATATATATATATACATACATACATACATACATATACATTTCTCTGTTAGTCTCACTTTGATATCACTATTGTCTTTGAGTGTCAATAATTTCTAAACTCTAGTTATCAAAATTATTATAGTAAGATAAAGAAACTTAAATAACTATGGAGTCACATGTCTAGATGAGCAATATAATTGCTCCATCAAACAACAAATACGGCGCAAGATCCCAGCTTTGGAGAACTTTTAGATGTCTTTAGAAACAGCAGGCTACTCCCTTGTTGGATTTTTCACAGCATTTGTTTTTCTTTCTTGCAACAACATTCAATTATGCTGCAATATTAAATTAAATATGAATGACTACATATCAAGAAGCATCTGACTGAGGAGCCAAGTCTTGTTATCTGTGTTCCCCAGAACTTTGTTTGTCCCAAGGATGAGCTATAGATCTGAAGTTCACATCTCAGTGTTAGTTCATCGTAATACTCTACTCAGTACATAGCTGTTCGTTTCATCACTATAGGTAACACATTAAACTCTTTTGCCCAATTTGAAGTGTGTGTGTGTGTGTGTGTGTGTGTGTGTGTGTGTGTGTAAGTAATACATGTGAATCTAAGGTAAGACATCTAATTTGCCTAGCACCATGTGTTGAGAAACTGATTTTTTTTCTTTTTTTCCCTCCAAATACGTGATTATTTTTTTACATATTGGTCAAGTGTATGTAGTTTTAGTCTATTGTCTATGTGTCTGTTTTTATGCCTAGTAGCATATTGCCTCTGTCACTATGGCTCTACAGTATTATTTGAGTTTGGGTATTATGAGCCCCCAGCATTGCTTTTCTCCTTAACACTGCTTTGGCTATTTAGTATCTTTTGTGCTTCCATATGAATTTTCACACTCTCTTTCTAGTTGGTGAAGAATGTCATTGGACTTTTGCTGGGAATGGTATTAGAACTGTGGGCTGATATTGGTGAAATAGTCATTTTCATAATATTGATTGTGCCAAAACAGAAACAAGGAAAGCCTGTTCTTCTAGTGTCTTCTATAATTTTTATCTTTAACTGTAATATTTTGCTCCTAGGTCAGGTTTCTTTCAAGATATATACTTAAACTACTGTATATATACTTTTTCTTTATTTCTTTCTAAGCAAGTTTTTATAATTAGCATATCAAAACTATTTTTGTTTTGATTTTGTATGGGCTACCTTGCTGAAAATGTACATTACATCTGAGAATTTTATGGTGATATCTTTAGTCTTTCAAGCAGAAGTTTATGTCATCCCATAAGAGATGTAATTTTACTTCATCTTTTTCTCTGTATGTCCCTTTTAGTTCTTCTCTTTCTGTAGCTTAGACTCTAAGGATTATGTTGAGTGAAAGCAGAGAAAGGATATATTTGTCTTGGTCATAGTACTAGAGGTAAAACTGAATGTTTCCCTGTTAATTATAATGTTGGTCATAGTTTTGTCCTATATAGCCTTTATTTGTCAAGGAAGGTTTTATTTATCCTTAGTTTCTTCAGTGTTTTGATCATTAAAGAATGTCAGGCTATATCTAAAAGCCTTTCGTGCATTTGTTTAGATGATCAGGTGATCTCTGTACTTAACTCATTTCTATGCTGTATTACATCTATTAATTTACATAAGTTGAGCCATTCTTGCATCTTGGGAATGACACCAAATTGGACATGGTGTATGATCTTAATGTGTTCATAAATTCTATTTGTAAGAATCTTATTGAGAATTTTTGTATCTATGCTCATTGGGGAATCTGGTTTTATAGTTTATTGTGTTCTTATCTGGTATGGGGTATGAAGGTAATGCTGGCTTCTTAGAATTAGTTCATTAGCTTCCCTTCCTTTTGTTCTTAATAGAACAGTTTGAGGAATGTTGATGTTAGTTAGCTCTTCTTTACAGATTTGGTAGAATTCAGTAGTGATTCTATTCAGTATGGGGACTCTCTTTGTTAGGAGTCTGAGCTACCACTCATTAAATAATGAGTCTAACTCATTATTTGTTATGAATTTGCTTAAATTATTTATATCTTTCTGAATTACATTTGTTTGTGTGAGTTTAAGGATTAACCCACCTGTAGATTTCCCAATTTGTAGGAATATCGGCTTTCAAAGTTTTACTAATGATTTTCTGGATTTCATTGGAGTCTTTATCACATCCACTTTTTCATCTCTAGTGGAATTAATTTTGGTCTTCTCTTTCATTTGATTGGATAGGCTATGGATTTGTCAATCTTGTTTATTTTTCAAAGAAATGACACTTCAGTTGCCTCTATGTATTCTTTTTTTAAGATTTCATTTAATTAATATATAACATGATATTCATTCTCTCTATCTCTTAATCTCTATCTCTGTATCTCTGTGTATGTCTGTGTGTGTATCAGGGATGTCTAGCATTTTTGGTGTGCTTAGACTTTGTTTTTCTAAGAGCTTAATGTCTATAATAGAGTCATTTTATATTTGTCCAACTGTTTTAAAAAAGTAAATACATATAGATGTGAACTTTTCAAATTCCCTCAGCTATTCTTCAAAGATTTTAGTAAATTGCATTTTGATTTTTATTTGATTCTAGGAAATTTTTAATGTTTGTGTTTTAGTAATTTTTTTTTTAGTTTCATTGGAATCTCTATCACATCCACTTTTTTATCTCTAGTGGTATTTTTGTAGGGGTTTTTTTGTTTTGTTTTGTTTTGTTTTGTTTTGCATCCAGATAAGGACACAACAAAATTTTTTGCCTTTCTGATGTTTAGGTTCATCAATCATTAGTGAAATAAGATGAAAAGATGGTAGAGTTTGTCATTTTGCAACTTCATGACCAATAAACCACTATTATAAGATAGTGTTCTTGTACATACTCTTGGTACATATGAAGCTATTCTCCAAAGCTTCTTTTGGAGAGTTATGAGCACTTAGCAAAGCCTAGCTTCCATATAATCACACACTTAATGCTATATAGTTTTTTTGTTCTTGTTTGATTTTCATTACTGAGATTAAAAAGCTTGACCCACAGCAACTCAGAGAAGGAAAATGTTTAATTCATTGTATACTTTACAGTATATCATAAGGAAAAGTCGGGGAAGGAACTCCAGGTAAAAACTTGGATGCAGGAACAGAGGCATGGAAGAATACTGCTTACTGGATTGTTTCTTATGGCTTGCTCAACCTGCTTTTTTATACAACCCAAGGGTGGTACTGCCTACAGTGGACTAGGCCTTCCAATATCAATCATTAATCAAGAAAATACTTGCTTACAGGCCAGTCTAATGAAACCAATTCCTCTATTGGCATTCCAATTTTCCAAATGATTCTACCTTATGTCCAGTTGACAAAAAGTTAACCAGTATATTTCTCAAATGGGTCTTTGATATTAGTTTTGAGATTAGTTTGTTGAGAAACCAAGGATCATGTTACTTCTAAGCCAAATTATTGCTGATTTCATGTACATGGCTCTTTTAGAGTCATGTATGTGAACAGTGACTATGAAGATGATAACTGCTACTCAACTCATATGAGGAACTATGACACCAAGCCTTCAACCAATCGACCTGGATATTTCATAAGTTTCTAACATTTTGAAGCTGATTGTGTTTCTACAGAATGATCTATTCTTCCTTAAATAAATTAGTTTTCTAAAGTGCAAGTTGCAGATGGAATGGTGAATAATTGTTATTTAACTAGTACATGCTTAACCACAGAAAACTGAATAATAGTGTCAGATAGACAGGTTTTAGCCAGCCAATAACTAATCCTTGGAATCCAGAATAAACTTGATGATATGTAATAGGAAAAAAAAACACAAATAGGAAAAATAGGTTGGGAAGAAACTGGTAAAAAAAAAAATAGAGAGAGAGAGAAAGAAACTAAAGTCCACGGTATTTTATTTAGTATCCAACATCAAGGCATGAATGCCATTTCATCTGAGGTCTAAGAGACAAGACTAACAACGTAGGTCACAATAGAGAAGATACAAGATGAGAGATGTTGCAGCCAATTGCAAAAGCACCAAAAACCATGGCTGGGTGGAAAATTGTTAGTTTTCTATTGCAGTTACATCAAATAACCACAGCAACAGTGGATTAAGACATCCTAAATTGATTATCTTAGAGATCTTTAAAGTTATATTGGATATGCATCTTTCTGGCTAAAATTAAGGCGTCATCAGGCTGATAGTCTTGTAGAGTCTCTGAGGAATAATCTGTTCCCTTGTCTTTTTCAGTTTCTAAAGTCTACCCACATTTACTCAGCAGATGAAGCCCTTTCACAAAGCAAGTGAAGAAGCATCTCGTTGTCCCTTGCTCACTTCTGAAATCTATTCCTCTAACTGTAGCTAAAAAATCTGCTTCACATTTACTTCATGACCATCTAGTTAACCCAGAATGAAAGTCCCCAGTCTACGGTTCATTATTCAACCCTTTCTACTAGATAAAGTAGCACATCTTCAATGACAAGGACCATTACTCTTCCTATCACCACAGCTAAGTATAAAAAAAGATGGTCAAGTTATAAATAAGTAAGTGGGGTAGTAAATAAAAGAATATCTTCATTCTAATATACTCTGAACTACAGAAGGCTGTCCTTGTGTATAGTTGCTCTCATCCTGATAATCTGAAAACGCCCTTGATAGTCAGAATCCCTTTTCTAAGGTAAAGGAGAGAATGTACTGGCAAATGCTAGAAATTTTAAGGATTTTATTTATGATATAAGAAACTGTTTTAATCCTTTGCTTTAAGAGCAAGTATTGACCAGGTGTTTCTCTGGAACCAGATTGGGGGGGGAGGGGGGAGAGGGAGAGGGAGAAACGGGGGGGGGGAAGGAAGAGGGAGATGGGGGAGAGGGAGAGGGAGGGAAAGGGAGGGAGGGAGAGAGGGAAAGGGAGGATGGGAGGAAGGGAAGGAGGGAGGGAGAAGGAGGAGGAGGAGGAGGAGGAGGAAAGAAAGAAAGAAAAAGGATTGG
Organism: Grammomys surdaster; assembly: GCF_004785775.1. Classification (NCBI taxonomy): domain Eukaryota; kingdom Metazoa; phylum Chordata; class Mammalia; order Rodentia; family Muridae; genus Grammomys; species Grammomys surdaster. Next base: position 2,475,857 of record NW_021621192.1, read on the forward strand.
TATACATTATCATAAAAGACTGTAACCAAATGCATACAGTTTTTATCTAATAAATATAAATAGGTAAGACCATACTCTGCTTGTGAAACAACCCTTATGAAAGAGAAAGCTGTAGGTCTGTGCTGCATCTGAGTTTGCCGACTCAATGTGCTCCAGTAAAAACTGAAGAAGTATAATAATTCAGAACCTCTACAAGAAGCACCCAGTGAAATTTCCTTCTGGCTTTTGCACAATGGCAGCAGTGGCTGTAGTCCAAAACATAAAGAAAAACTCATATGGAATCAACAAACACACTTAAAATAAAACTTATATTATTCCCTAGCCCAAAGATCATTTTAGTCTAAGACTTCATGGTTTATTTATACTACTGAGTAACTCTATCCAGTGAATATGAAGCACAGATGAATACAGAAAGGCAGCATTTACATAGTCTAATGATTCCCATATATGGATAATAGATGTGTGTGCCAAGACATTTGGCAATTCCTTTTTGGAAACTGGCTTTAATGAGTTGGTGACAAGTGAAGCACACAGAGTCAGTTTCATGATAACCCAGACATTAATATACTCATCTCTGGGAAATCAAACCATTCATTCTCCATTACCATATACTATAAACTGACATGTAAATAATGGGCAAACTGCCTCAAACTGGATTTGCTAAAAATAATCCCTTGTCATAAATAAAAACCAGAGCAGCAAGCCCTACTAATTCATTGTGAGAATTGATGGGAATGACACGAGTCTGAAACCCTAGTCTCATGAATCTTGCTCTAAGAACTTGACAAACTATGATAAACTGGGAACCAAAACAAATCAATTTAGCCTGCCACTAGAATTATAGGTTCTTCTGGACCTTGATGTCGAGTTGATATTTGACTAATACAGACTATCTCTGGCTAAACTTAAAATTTGTGTTGGTTTTCTCTGCCACCCAGATAAGCTTCTTTATTGCACAAATGTCTGTCCAAATACAAGGTGAAACTTAAATTTGAAATTCTCATTGGATTTCTCACTTCTTTGCCAAGATTTAAAGGATGGCTACTGTATGTGGTGGGAAAAGAAAGATACACATGTTGACTCTTAACTTGCCCTAACAAGTCAAGTCTCCACCTGATTCCTCTAGCTATGCTCTTTGAGTCATGAATAATTAAATACCCCAAGAATCCTTTCTCCAACACTTTCTATTGCTCATTAAGTAAGTGTTCCCAGCAAACTGACCCTAATTCTCCAGTCAGGGTTAAAAAAGGTCTGGATAATTTCAGGATCTCAGTCTGACTTTGGCACTTGAATATCACACTCCAGTGGAAGATCTATTTTTGGTGTCGGAAGAGCTGCTTCAGTGTATTTGTATTGCTTAATGCTTACAATTTTAGACTAATTCTATAATTTTATGTTGAACTTAATGACTGTATCTAACTGTGCCATTCAGTGACATCAGGAATTGAATCCCTTTGGTGCCCGTCACTCCCTTTCCATATAAGATACAGGAGTAAAAAGAAGCTTCCAAACGGTTCTCAATATGTTTCTGTGACAAGTCTGTATATAATATCGAGCTGTGCACAGGATGCTTTGGTTGGATTTCAGGAAGGACTCCTTTTCACCATATTCCATTATGAACCAACATTGAGTTGATTTATTTGGTTCAGGCAAAAGTCTTGTCGTAGTGACACCAAGTCAAGCCAGCTAAGGCATATCTCCCTCTGTGTGGGACTAAGGAATCTGGAATCATGAAACCATCATGCTGCACATTAGAAATGGCTCCTCTGGGAACACAAGAACTGTTTATGAAATAAGAAATGGAGAAAAGCTCAACTCCATGATTACAAATAGTGCCAAGCCACAGCTCTGTTCTCCCACAGAGCCCAGTTTTCTCTAACATTAAAGCAACGACTATGGCATAATGAGTCCCTTTCTTCATCTACCAAATTGGAAAATGATACTTAAACTACACTGAGCATAGCTAATGGGGAAAGAAATGAGGTGAAGTGCATAAAAATGTTATGAAAAGGCTCAAGTGCTATCTGTATTTATGGAAGAGTAAAGTTCATATTCGTGGTCTTCCTACTTAGAGCAGTTTGTTTTGTATTTTTTGTTTGTTTGTTTTGTTTTCCTCTTCTCACAGTATTTCCCATCTTCGGGGCTTCAGTTCACCTGTTCTGGGAGACATGCCTTGGCAAGTTGGCAGAGTATTGGAATTATTTTTGTGGTCAATAATGTTAGGGGGAGAAAACAAATACAGTAACCACATTTTCAAAATCTGAAAAGACACATCATCCAGTCAAAGTGTGGCCAAGCTGTACTGATGCAGAGCTATAACTAATATATCTACAGCATCACACCTGTACCTAAGGCTCAGGGAACATTATGAAAGAAGAGACTGAAAGATTATAAGAGCCGGAAGATCAGAATGCCCACTTAAAGATAGTGACTTTTATGAATGACAGGGCTCCTTGAAATCCTAACAATATGGTTACCTAAGTGAGACCAGCACCATGACAACAGCTGGCAATCCTAAGGGGATGGGAGAAGTCTCACAAGGCCCCAGCTGCTAAATAAAGAGCCATTGATGTATAATGGCCACAACAAGAGGAATAATAATCAGTTTTCTCCAGGGACAAACCCATTATAGGCTATCCAGTGCCAAGCGGTCAGTCCTAGACACCGACACACACATATAAACACATACACACACATACACACACAAAGAACAAAGCTAAATTGACTCAGCAAGTTGTAATTACATACACATACATATATAATAGTTAAAGAAGAAGCATTCATAATTTTGAGGGGAAGTTGGAAGAGGAAGGAGGTGGGAGGAGGAAGAGAGAGGAAATTATGCAAATATAGTACTCATGTATGAAATTCTCAAAAGATAAAATAAATGTTTTAAAGGAAATCTGCAAAGCTAGGTGGTGGTGGCACACACTTTAATCTCAGCACTCAGAAGCCAGAGGCAGGGAGATCTCTGCATTTGAGGCCAGCCTATTCTACAGAAAGCCAGGGCAACACAGAGAAACCATGTCTCAAAAATAAAAAAATAATAAAAAAGAATATGCTTAATTTTAGTGATTCAGAATTTCTGGAACATAAATGGATAGAAAATAGTTTTTCCCATAACATCTCTTAAGATCCCAGGAGTGGAGTCCCACAGAGCACCATTATTGTCCAGGGGGAATAGAAAATTTGATGCTCATCTTAATGAGGTGTTTATTTAATAGGCTAGGTCCATTTCCTCTTCAGTCTCTAAATTTTAATTTATGAGTAAACCCATTCATAGTGGTATTAACTTTAAAAATTATGACCCCCTACTTTTAATTCCCAGAACCCCTTAAAAATATCCATATTTCTGAACTAAAAAGGATATCTAAAATACTATTTACTATTTCTAGACATAAGCCTATATTTTGTTTGCCATGAAAAAGAATAAAGAAAAATGCATTCTGGAATCTTTAAAATGTGTAGCATGCAAAGGCTTGAATGGAAAGAAATCACCAAATATGTATTAGAGTGTAGCTTGTGCTAGTGTTTTAATTTACATGGTTTCGTGGTTTCAAGTTCATAGTCTCTGTTACCTCTAAAGTTAGGAACTTAATTACATTCAAGCTAGAAGAAAAGGAGGGTACCACAAATTAAGATAAAACTAGTATTTATTTATGCAAAGATATCATCAGAAGTGCCCCACCAGTAAGAACAATCTCGGTCTTGTCACAGAGAAGGTAGGGAGTGAAAGTGGGCTTGTCTCACCCTGAACAGTCTTCCTACTGACCAAATGATATTCCAGCACCCACCTGAAACTCTATGATAAAAAGTCTAGTGCAGACAGTCAAATAAAAGTAAAATTCTGAAAAGGTGCAAAAATAAAACGGCAATTAAATTTAAAACTTAGTAAACTAAGAAAATTTCAATGTAGAGGATAAACAAATAAACAGATGAAGCCAAAAGAAAATGACTCCAACTCGTTTGGTAAAATCTAACAGGACCCAAACTAGGGTTTCATGGTATCTACATTTTCCCCTCAACCATTGAGTTAATTTATTAATGAGAGAGAGAGAGAGAGAGAGAGAGAGAGAGAGAGAGAGAGAGAGAGAATAAATAATTATTCATTAAGGAAAGGCTAGGAGCTTTGTGAGAGCACACAGCCCTTCCCTCTTCCTTTCAGCCTTGGCAGCCATCTTTCAATAACTCACCAAAATGACCAACACAAAAAGAAAGAGGAGAAGCACTCGATATATGTTCTCTAGGCCGTTTAGGAAACATGGAGTTCCTTGGCCACATACGTGCGAATCTACAAGAAGGGTGATATTGTAGACATCAAGGTAATGGGCACTGTTTAAAAAAGAATGCCCGCAAGTATTACCGTGGCAAAACCGGAAGTCTACAATGTCACCCAGCATGCCGTGGGCATCACTGTAATCAAGCAAGTTAAGGGCAAGATTCTGGCCAAGAGGATCAATGTGCGGATTGAGCACATTAAACACTCGAAGAGCAGAGACAGCTTCCTGAAGCGGGTGGAGGAGAAACGATCAGAAGAAAAAGGAAGCCAAAGAGAAGGGCACCTGTGTTCAGCTGAAGTGCCAGCCTGTGCCACCAAGAGAAGTCCACATTGTGAGGACTAACAGAAAGGAGCCTGAGCTGCAGAAGCCCATTCCATACGAACTCATGTATGTACAAAAAAGAAATCAAGGACCCGGACTGCAAAGTGTTCTCCTAAAAAAAAAGAAAAAGAAAAAGAAAAGAAAGAAAAGAAATGAGAGGGGGGTTAGGAGGCTAAAATTAAAATAATTCACATATTTTAAGTAGGTTTCAAGACAGCACATATCAAAACAGTATTTCCTTCCTGCCTGAAAGATATAGACCATGGCAATTTTGATAAACAGCAGAAACAACATCACTGAGCTACATCGGTATGCCCCCATTGCACTGCCCCAAAAGAGAAGTCCCACTCAGAAATTTATTAGAGATTAAGAAAAGGTTGGAAGTACTTCAAATGAAGCTTGTTACAGGAAAGGTAAGGTCTAGAAAAAGGTTCAAAATCCTTAATAAAATTTAGTCGTTTCAGAATCTAGAAGACGCTGTAGTTTTGTCCAAAGTGAAAACGGTCATCAGGGCAGAGGCTGTAGCTCAGTGGTGGCGGAGAGTTTATCTAACATGTGCAGGACCTTGGTTTTTACTCTAATCGTCACAAAAAGAGGGAGCAATACAATTTTCTTAATCAAGAATAATAAAAGAGCATAGCACTGAAGGGAAGGGGGCGCTCACAGTGAGGATAGAATAGTTTGTTAAGTCATCAAGCACAGTTAATTTGCTGCCAAGCACATCTGGCAGTGGGAAGACTTCAGAGCACAGGCATCTATATGGTACAGTTATATTTCTCTCAACCGAAAGAGAAGTGCCATGAGATTCCAAGGAAAAAAGTTAAAAGGCTAGTGGCTGTGTCTGGGAGACTTCTGCCAAGCTGTGAAATTCAGAAAAGCAATGCTCCTGGTCATGTGACAATAGGATAACTTCACCTTTTAGGAATCTGAACCTAGAATACAGATGAGGTTTTATCACTCGGCCATATCCCCTTATAGCAAACCTTGGGATGATGGATTATAGAACCTACTCCAATGCCCAAAATCAAGCTTGTATATCACTGACTGTTGTTTGACATCGCAGGCATGCTGAGTCTGTAGGGTGTCTGCAGACCCGATGAACAGAGCAGGCATGTACATGATGAAGGAAAATGTGGAGAGTGTCTGGATAAACGTCTTTGTTTTATACTTATGGATACTGATTTCAAACATGAGAAAACCTGTCACCAAGTTCTCTTGGGTGGTTAGTTCCAGACCTGGATATGAACCTCAGATTTTCTATCTTGTTACCAAATGCTGTTTACAAAGCCAATGGGAGTCTGAGGAGGTCATCTGTGGGATCTACCATGTCAGTCAGCTCTGCTCTCTGAGCCAACGAGAGAATAATGACTCATAAAATCCAACAGCTTTTAGGAATAAATAGTAAGTGTGCTTTTTCTTCTGGGCAGTAAATGAATTTTCAATCTTTGTAAATAAAACCCTATCCTAAAAACCTAGGAACATTGTGTGTTTAAGAGCCTTACTGACCAGGTTCACATATGTTGATGCCTAACACCATCTTAAGACTGATGGGTCACATGATCGAAAGTAAATTTTTACCTACCATACTTGAAATCACCCTATTTGCTTCAAGCAGAAATACCTGTCTGTGGTTCTTGCTTATACCGAAAACCAATCTCATGTGTGTTTTTAAGCACCACTGAGTGACAGACAAGAAGAGTCATTAGAGCTTGAAATCTGCTGGGGGAAATAGATACACATAACTGAAAGTCAGCTATGTAAGAATATACATGTGGATATGCAGCTTTCCCAGACAGATTCAATTGTTTTCCAACCAGAAACCCTTGAAAACTAAAGGATGCAGATATGTTGGAGGGTCACTTAAACCAACAACAGACAAAGAAGTTGTGCCCCCCTGACACATGAAGCAGGCATCACCCTTACATTAGCCCCACCTGGCATTCTGCTTATGCCCTAGAGAAGTCTCACCTTCCCCGTTGCCTCCTTGCAACTACACAGGACTCAATAAGTAAATAGAGCTAAAGCCACCACTGTTTAGATTTCCATATCTGCAAAACACAGGTACTTAGTTTTTCTCTCTGTATACAGTGACTCAGGAAATATAGATAAGAATTCACTGGTAAACATCTGTAAAGTGACAATAAAAGAACCTATATTAAAAGTAAAATGAAACCTTGGTAACTCTTAAGTTTTCAGTGACTGTAGTCTAGAAAATAGTTAAACAAATGATGAAACATTTAAGGTCTTTCACACACTAATCTCATTACCCTCTTAAACTGTTTAACCTCATCGTTCTACTAAACAGCCCTCCTCTAAAGCCCTGACAGCTACTCCACTTGTTCAGAATATCCCCATTCCTTTCCCAGACATTAGTGTCCCTCTCTTATCCAGAAAGTACTACCATTCAGTCCTGATCTATCCAAATGCTACTTGGTATGGCTCAACTCAAATACTGCCTCTTCCTTGGACTCTCTACTATTCAACTGTCAGGAAAGTATGCTTTTCCCCTTCTGTGAAAACAAATCTACACACTTGTTTTCCTTTGTTTTAAATGCCCTACACTGCCATGTCCATTCTTAAGATATCTATGTGTATCAATCAATATACGTGTTTAACTGATCATAAATTAACCATACACACAGTATATGAGGAAACGTTTATATCCACCAAGGACTTGGAAATAGGCCATCATGCTCTTCATATATCCACGTGATAGCAAGTTTAGGGCATAACATGTTGCCATTTGATCCTTTCCTTTCACCAGGGAGCTCACTTCAAGGCTCAGTCCCCTTTGAAGAGATTCAAGGAAGAGCACTCTGAGAGTTTGCACAGAGATCCATTCCTGGATTCACAACTTGTTATCCAGATCTGCTACTGAATCAAACTCGGGCAAGTGTGAACTGGAGAAATGAACTAATCGTTGGCACCATCCAGACAAAATGAAAGGAGCGCCTTTGCTATGTTGGCTGGATATTCAGGTTCAGAATAATGGGGTAAAGGATGAAAAAAGGAAAAGAAAACTCCAGCCTGCAGCTGGAGGCTGCCTTCTCTGTGAATGTACTTTTCTTGTCTTGTTCCCCAAGCCCCGCCCCTCACTTTTCACAACTATGTGATGGAACTGGAATGTGCGAGACGCATTAAAGGATTATTTTCTATAATCCTGTGGGAATATTTTCTAATACTTTTTATCACCCAGACCCTCCTCTAGCCCCTCTTTTGTTTGCTCAGAATACATTTCCTTACTAAAGTAAAGAAAGACTCATAAGAAGTAACACTATGCCTATAAAATTATATTTGGTTTCATGGTTCAGCCCCAACACAAATAATGTAGTCTTGAGTCTCAGTTCTGGTAACGAGGGTTATTACTCATTCATAGACTTCACTTAATGGATTTGGACAGATCCCTAAAAGATATACTATTTAGGAAGGAAAACTGAATCATGAAAAAAACAACAAAAAAACCAAACAAACAAAACCAAGACAGAGGTAACAACTAACTGGATAAAAGAGTTTGTGTGAAAGTTTTACCCGTCTTCATTCTTCATTCATCCATTAAATGAACAACTGCTGCTCATTGCCCGTATGCCCATGCTCATTAGGACCATTTATTCAGTTGATCCAGGTGACATTTGTTGAGCATTTATATTTTGCTGGGTAGTAAACCAATAGACGTAGCTTGTTAGAGCCAGACATTTTCCTGAATAAAGTTGATTAGGAGGACCAGGAAAACACACACACACATATGTGTATCATATATATATATATATATATATATATATATGTGTGTGTGTGTGTGTGTGTGTGTATGTATATATATGTATATATATATATAGTCAAATTTGTATATTGATGAAAGTTAAAATGGTTTCTACGTTGTGTGTGCTTGACTATCCTCCCTCTCTGCATCACACCAGTCTCTGCATGTTGACTTCCAAGCGAATCCATTTGACCAAAGCTTGGAGTCTTTACAAAGGAACCATCAGTTGAGGTTCTGGGCTCTCCAGGCAGACAGATGGGAGTAAGTCTGTAAAAACTAAGTCCAGTGTAAACTTAGCACATGTGGCAGCAGGTAGTATTATTATCCCAGTGGCACACAGTAGTATTTTCTTAATAGATTCTTTTAAAATTCTTTCTTATACTGTGGACCTTTACTAGGCTGGTGGCTCTTTCTTAGTGGAGAATTTTTGCTCCTCAGAATCCTATGGCTAAGTCCAAGGCCATTTTTTTTTCACGCCTAGCAGAAGGAGACTATTGGATGAGTGGTCCTCTGGCATCTTTGCGGAGGAGAAGCTAAGGATACTACTGAACAGTCTACAAGTCTCTGCAGAATTTTCTCAGAACGATGAACACGCTCCAGGCACACCGAGGAGTGCAGGAGTTTTTAAACTCCCTAGCTCAGCCTGTTGCCAGCTTGAGCTAGCTAGAAAACAGCACAGCATGGATCAGAGCCTTCTGAAGATCGTGTGTGTGTGTGTGTGTGTGTGTGTGTGTGTGTGTGTGTGTGTGTGTACTCAGTGATCAAGGTCATTCCCTCTTCTCCAAGGCTTCTATCTGATCCCCGTTTTCCCACCTCTGAGTCTCAAGTCCTCTTTTAAAATGCTTTGATTTCTTTGGTGGCAAAAATCGAGCTTGGGCTGGGAAGTGAGTCACCGCTCAGCACCGAAAGGACCTTGTTTTTCTTTCTCTGAATACATTTTTTAATAACTTCAGCATGACCCTTCTTCGCACTTGTCGGTTAAATCCTCTCTATGCTTATGACAAGTGGAGAGAGCTATGACACCGAACATTTTTCAGTTGCTAGCTAGGAGAGAATTTTTTTTTTTTAATACCGAAAATAACCAGAGGACAGCGAGCCCTGGCATCCTGTGTTACATAAGCAGATGTTGATGTTGAAGGGACGAGCTGGTGCGGAGCTGTCTCCGCAGATGGACCTCACAGCTGCACCAGTCTCTGGGCTGCCTGGATGCTGCACGCTTACAACTTTCTGTGGAAGGAGGCTAGCAGGAGTGAGGAGGGGTGAGCCAGGCTGCAGCAGCCAGCTAGCTCCCAGAGGCAGGGCGTCTGGGGCTCCCGGGGACGATCCCCTCCCACCTCTGTCTGGACGCATAGGGCATGTCCTCCCCCCCTCTTTCAGAAGCCTATCTTTCTCGCCTCTACCTCACTTCAAAACCCTTCAATTCTCTTGGGCGGTTGCTTGGATTTTCGATCACAGGGAAAACACCTTTATTATTGACAGTCCCCCAGGTTCCTCTCCCTGCCAAAAATGTCACACAAAACCGAAAAATAATCCAGTACCCATTCCATCTTCCAGAATCAAATCCTCATCTCTCTCCTCTCCTACCCCTACTTTAGTTTCCCGTCCCCAAACCCCATTCATTTCCTCCCCAACCTTTCCCTTCTGTGCTCTCTGTATATTTCTCTACTTTCCCTCCACTCCTGTCTACTCTCCGCCGCCCTCCAAAGTCCCTGGCTCTCCCAACTCCTGCAAGCTCAGGCTCTACTCTTTCTGTCCCTCCCCAGACAAGTGTCCAGCTCCACAGGGGCAGCCCGCCCGCCGCCCGGCTCAATCCCTGCCCACCTACTGTGAGGAACAGCTCCGCCCACCTGTCCATAAAAGCCAAGTGCAAGTTACCCGCAGAGCGCAGAGGATCAGAGCCCTTCCACGGTCCTCTCCGTGGGAGCCCGAGTCCCTGTTTCCCAGCTCTTACGTGCTCAAGGTAAGATAACCCTTTCTGGGCAGCTGACCTGCAGAGGTTTACTGCTCTGAGTGAGTCCCTTCTGGTTAACGCGTTTACTTGTTGATTCATAAGGATGCTGGGATGAACAGTGAGCTTCTTAACTAGCAACTGGTTTGAAAACAAACTTCTGTTTGAACAGTAAAATAAAAATTCCTTTTTGGCAGAAACAACAGCATTTCTATTACAAAAGTATTTTCTCTTTTTAAGTCACAGCGGACCCCTCCCCAAGCACCCTGTCTGTCTGTCTGTCTGACTGTTTCTGAGGTTAAATGTATCTGTTGCGGTATTATGCTTGTGTTTTTAATTGTAAATATTTCACATATCAGCAGGGGCAGGGGAAGCTGTCCCATTGTCAAAAAATGCACTTTAAAGGAACACAATTAGTTCTCTAAAAATAGCACAGTCAAAAGGTCGGCTGATGATTTTGTGATGTTTTCCAAACCCCCAAGACAACTTCTGTGAGTCCTTTAAGAAGTATCTTTCCAGGTTTAACTACTCGGAAAAAATGATGTGAACCAGTGCCCTTTGCCCGGGGACAATAATCAGGAGGCTGGAAGATAGGAAAGAACAAATCCCCGTTTACAAGCTGGGGCAGGATGAGCCACTGCTGGGCTACCTTTCCACTACATCCTAAAATGAGACTTGCACTGAGACTACGAAAGTATATGAGAACTCTGTGATGCCTATACACACCTAAAACATGAAGTGTTTCAATATGCTTCTCGGAAAGCATGCAGGCCAGATTATACATCTCTTCTGTGCACAACTGACTGATGTAGAGAGACTTCAGATGAACGGTTTGTTTCATCCTTATCATCCCTTCTGCCTTTGTCTAGCAAGTACCTGGTTATTGACTGACTCTCCCAGAGCTCTCCAGTAGGGAAGAGACCTTGGATATGTGTAGGGGTGGCTGTGGTTGATGGGCTGGGGATTGATCTGTTCTTTTTCCAGAGTGTTGTGCACCTGTGAGAGGAGAAACAGAGCTGACACCTACTTTGGAAAAAAAAATCAAACTCTTGGGCCACGAAGCTTGCCACCCTATTCTGTGTGTTTTGTGGGATGAAAGGCTCTCATGTGGAGAGAAGTCCTCTTCAAATGTTCCATCTGGGCAACTGCAGAAGCTGCTCTTGGAGGAGGCAAGCCCAGGCTGCCAGTCAGGAAACCAAAGCAGTACTTTAGTCCTTAAGGTTCTTAAAGGGAGAGAACTGTTTACTGTTTCACATCTGTTGCTTGTGTGTCCTTTCAAATGGGAAATTTCACTATAGGTATAAAACTGAAATAAATTAGACATGTGGCATGGGTCTTTCCAAACATTCTCCTTATCTTTCATATATCAAAAGAAATTTAGAAATGTTAAACACTGTTTAGGATGAAAGAGCTAGCATAGAATTATTCAAGTAAAAGAGATATGAAGCATTCGCCCATATTGCAGTTTTCCCCTCAGTGGAAAAATACTGCAGAGAGTGTGGTTTCCTTTCAGAAAATGATATAAAATTACTATTGGCCAAGGTAACCTGTGGACGTTCAAATCTCTTTATCTCCAGCCACAATGTAGTCTGCTTGCTATCATGAGTAATAAGCCATGGAAGATACAGGTATGAGACAAAGCCAACCCAAGTGTTGGGTACATTCAAGTTAATTCCTCCTTTAAGGTAGTACTTGAGTCCTGCTCAGCCCCATTATAGAGAAAAGTCTATGATTTCCTCTAAAGATCTCCTCTGTCAACGTTATCAGCTCTAAGGGGCAAAAGCTTGCATTATAGAAAGCTAAATTTGAGACTTGTAACTATTCTCTGAAGGTTTGCTTCTGCTTTCCCTGTCTGAACACAGCAGTTATGAACAGTTTAACAGTAACTGCCTTCCCTGTGTGCCATGAGGTTCAACCCCCTGAACTAAGTGGGTGAGATCATCTCAGACTGTTCATGATCTAACCTTCCCAGGGGACATTACCAGTCACAGAGAGTCTTTCCTTAAGGTATGAACCAGGCACAATGGCACTTTCCTTCTTATGACTTTATAAAACTCAAAGTCAAGGTGTCATTTGGTTATCCTAATGTCACCCCTTCTGCACAGAATGTCATAGGACAGCCCCAGTCACCTCTTCCTGTGTGGCTGTGCCCATCCCCCATCATTGCAGCAGGCTGCAGATATTTCCCTAAAACAAAACAAGACTGGGTGTCTCATTGACCAGAGACACCCAAAGGATGCCCTAAAGATTTTGAGGCCCTGCTATACTTACAGAAACACACATTTTAGATTTCTGTTTCTATTCATGAATAAATAAAATATCTACACGATAGGAAAGCATATGTAACTTTATTTTTATTTCAAAAGAAAAGGATAAAGGACAACTTTAAAGAAAATAAAATCAATCGGAATTGAGAGAGGGAGGAGAGGAGACTCATAGACATTCATTAAGAGGATAGAATGATCTGGATCTGTTATCAAACCCGATCTCTTGCTATCATTACTTACCTAGAGCTATGGGGGATGAAGAAGAGAAAAAATGTCTGCTCTTGAGTTTCTATTTGAATTTTCTTTTCCTGTCAATAAGAGCACTGTCACTGCTAATGTAAGAGCCATCTCTACATCTCTACTGTCTTTCTCATTGAGCCTTCCTTCTCCTACAGAAGACAGCAGCCTAGTTCTAACCCCTGAAATGATTTCAGGTGTGCCCACTTCAAACTCACAGGCACTTGCCAGTTTTAGTCTTTAAAGCTGCATTATAGACACCAAACACCATATTTTTATCTTATTCTGGAAGTATCTACAAAATGAACCCAGACTCTCCTAAAGGGGACAGTGTTGTGTGAGTGTTTTAAAGTTAGGGGTATCAATGACTCCTTTTCCTTGGTCACTACTTTGGTATGGCAACTTAAAGAATGACTAGGACTTCCAGTCTCTGCTCCTCTAAGTAGCTTGTGGAGAAACCTGTCTTACTATGTGCTTCCAAATCCATACATGTGGGTTTAAGGAAAAAAGAGACAGAGCTTGAGGCTGGAGAGCATTCTTGCAAAGTGAACTGTTGCATAAAATTAGAGGAGCGGAAGAGTTAAGGGGACAGTGAATGCTTTTGGAATTCAGAGAATCTTTCCCTTAGCATTGTGCAAAAGGACCTCTCACTACAGAAAGCATCCAGTTGGGGGGAAGGGGGATGAGAACCTGCTTTCCAGTTGTTACCAAATACTAAGGATATAATTCTTAACAGTTGTTTTAAGATTTCCCAGTTAACTGCCGTTTACATCCCCCGGTTCTAAAGCAGAGTTTTACTGATCCCTTTCCATTTTTGGAGAGACGGAGGATTGAAGGGTGAGAAAGAGAGTTAGCCACATTTCAGTACCAAGAAAGAAGCCTCTGGTCAGAGACTCCAGCAGTGTGGCTTCAGTATGTGCTCTCTGAGGCTCTGTATAGTCTTTCCTTAAAGAGCTGAAAGGACTCCCTGGAGTCTGGAATGTCTACAATCTGGAAGCTCTGTGTACTCCAATCCAGGAAGCCATTGACACTGCATCAGACTAAATGAAGTAAATAAAACAAAAACATCCCCAAAACTAATTAGTGCCATCGCCTATAATAATAAGTCAAAGTTCTAAAGTCTCAGTTGGCCTGAATGTCATAGAAACTATTAATTGTGCCTATGTAAAGTGATGGAATAAATTTTACATGACTTTTAATGTTCTCTATTTGTTTACTCACTTCTATTGTTCTTCCTGGAAAACAAAAACTAGCCTCTCTGCTTCATGCAGCCTCTTTGGGTCTACAGCTGCAGTCACTGATCCTGGGTACCACTGACATTGTCTCTTCAGTAGAAGGGATCCCCTCAATCTCTACAGATGGAGATTTTGGAATAGCACTCATTCTTGTGGTTTTTCTCATTACCACGAGTCTCTTTCATTATTTCTTTTAAATGGACTATGAATGTTGACTCCTTCAAATCAGAAAGTTTTATAGTTTTCTAAACTTTAGTCCTTATGTATGGATAAAAAGTCGGCTTGATTATTGCTGGTATAACAGCTTTAATTTCATTAATTGCTAGCACCATTGCTTCTGCAGTAGCTTTGACACAAGGAGTTAAGACAATTATTTTTGTTAATCACCTAGCCAAAAAAAATGTTACGAATGTATTGAGTATAAAAATGGATTTACATAGATGTCTGGAACAACCGATTGGTGCTCTATATCCTATTCAAATTATCTGAAGACGGTTCAGGGTTCAAGAGTTAGGAGCCATCCCAAGTGTCATGACAAATACCATTGGAGTAGTGTTACTTATAAAATTTATAACGATTGTCATTATAATTAGAAAAAAGTTTAAAGACACCTGTAGGGTATTTGGCATAATTCTAACATCTCTCTGGGTGTTTTAACTTTGCATAGTGAGACTATGAATTTAAAGAATGCTGCTCTGTTGAGTTTTGATGATGCAGATAATGCTGATAAAATTATCCATGGCCTGAAGTCAGTATTTCCATTTTGGTCAAACCTCACAAATGGCATATGTAGCTTGATCATGCTGGCTCTTCTTGTCCTGGGAATACTTTTATTTCTGCCCGTTGTGTTAAAGCTTCTCTAACTATATCAATAGGTTGGCAGCCAAAGTACATGACTTGAAACTGAAAATGGACCCCCAGACAGAATTATTAATTTAACAGGCTGGTGAGCCAAGGATGGGTAAGATTCTACACAGAGCCTTACTAACCTAAGACAGAAATGCATTGCTTTTAATATGCATATTCCACAATGGAAGGCATTCTTGTCAGAATGACCTAAGACAAGCTCAGTCTGGTTTATACAATAAAAAGGGGGAGATGTGGAGAGCTTTTGGGGCTGCCTGGCAGGAATCTGACATAGGCCAAGAACAAGGAAATGGACTGCAGGTAGGAATCTGACATTAGGCTGGAACAAAGAAGTAATTTCAGGCAGAAATATAAATCCTAGGCTAGAACAAAGAAGTAGTTACAGGCAGGAATATAAATCTTAAGCTAGAACAAAGAAGTAGGCTTCATGCATGAAAATGACTTTGGGCTAGGACAGGGAGGTAGGCTCAAATATGTTGGTCATCCTAATAAGCCCTTAGAAATAGTAATCATAGGAGTGATCACGAGACTCTGTTTATTGTTGTCTGTGTTCTTTGACTATCTGAGTTTATTGTCTTGCTTGTTCCTTGACTATTTGCATCTATTGTATTGCTAGTTCCTCAACCTAGAACTGACCTTAATACTTGCATGTAATTTAAACAGTATTAAAGGAAAAAAGGAGGAGGAGGGATGGGATAGGGGATTAATGGGGGAGGGGAAAGTAGGGAAAGGGGATAACATCTGAAATGTAAATAAATAAAATATCTAATTAAAATTTAAAAAAAAAGAAATTCACTTTGCCTCCAGTAAATTATCTAAGGTGAGTTTTCCAGGAACTTTTATTTATTTAGTAAGTTCAGACTCCTAGAAGGTTAGTAAGGACCTAAACAGTGCAAAACATAATTTCTGGAAGGGACTTTGGAGCCAATTATAGTTAATAGTTCATTTTAGAGATGGAAAAGGTCATTTACAAGGTCATACATATGAAGGGCAGGTACCCAAACTCCCTAGCCAGGACCTCACCTTGAATAACTGATGTTTCTCCCCACATAGTGAGAATGCGCATCCCTAACTATGTTGAGCAACCTGTAAGAACTTAACATGGGGCTCTCAGAAGGGTGGAAGTTTGGGATACAGTGTTGTCTTTACTGAAGAATGTGTCTAAGAGATACGAAATAAACCCAGTAAAGACTGACATTACTGATCATCAACAACACAGGGAACTTTGATGCCATTCTCCATAGCAGAATCTGAAATATTTAGCTGGTTGGTAAATCTGTGTTGAGTAGAGGAGTGAATGAAGAGAGAAAAAAGGTTATGCAGAGAATGTCCATTATTTTGAACTGCTATAAAAGACCTAGAAGTAGGCTTAGGAACATAAAGGCACTCAAATCCAAAATGTATCAAGTTTAGGATTTCCTCTTACATTAGGAAATGTAGAACATTTCTAGTTTAAGACCTAGTTTCAATATTTATATGGAACAAGAATGGTAAGTAATTATTGGTAGTATATTCTTCATATTGTCCATTCAAAAGACAATATGTTGTCATCTGATTTTGTACTCCCCCAAGGAAAGGCAAATACACACAATCGAAAATTAGTGAAACTATGGATATACACTGATGGAAGGGCATGGAGACAAAAGGGAGAAATCCAGGAGCCAAGGACTTAGTGAGGGAATGGCACAGTCCCAAGGGCTCACACTTCTGGCATGGAAGAGGGGGAAACTCCAGAAGGATTTGGACGACTGGACAACAAACTTCTATGAATGACCAGTCCCTCTAGGAGACTGTCTATACCAGCATTCTTTAGGCATAGCATCGTTTGAGGGCTGGTCACACTGGTGAGAAGATTTACAAGCCTCATAGGCATTAAAACTCTTGTTTACCTTTGACTTCAACTGGGAAGAGAGCCTGACTTGACCTCACTTTAAACTTAACTCTGACCCAGGGTAATAAATTAATGGGAATCAAGACATCAAAATTTTCCTTGCTGAGATAATACAATTATTAGTAACCCATAAAGTCATGCTACCCAACAACACTATGAAGGTAGAAAAGAACATTCGAGAATCATTTCCTAGAAACACTGAATAAGTGGACAGATGTTATCCCAGATTTTTATTCAGTTAACTCTGAGCATGCCTGGCAACTGTTTGCCTGTCTTTGAAACAGTAATTATTTTCAGAAACTGATTTATTGTATGTTAAAAAATCTACACAGTCTAAGTTTAAACATTGTTAAAGCATTCTTTTTAAGTCTTTTTTTGAAGAGTGGTTTCTTGCATACTCCATTATGTGTTTATATCACATGTTTAGGTATTGGGTCATTAATGTTCTGAGACTACAATCAATCATTTTATGTGCTCTAACTGAATAGGCCTGGGTGTGGGTGCCAGCATTTGTCTTCTCGGGGCAATAGCATGTATCCAATTTGTTGAAGAGCTTCTCCAATCCCGTCTATTCGTTAGATAAAATGGCTGTTTTTCTGGAAATTTGTGTCAGTGAATACTTGAGCTAACTAAGACTGGTTTATAAGAACTCTTTTTCCCTGACCACAAGGGCGTTAAGTCTCAGCTACCTTCAGTTTACTGAGATGACTTCAAAGCTTAAAAGCTAAGCAAGGAACATGTGGATGGGATAGCTGGAACATTCGCAAGCCCACAACCCTTTAATCTTCCATGCCTCCCATTAGCCTATACCCTCTAATAATAATTCTAAATTTCCTTCATAATTCAAAGTGATAGCTGCACATTAGTAAATTTTTATATAGATATCTACTTCTTCTTTTCCCAATCTTAAAGTCTAGTCATGATATTAACAATGTCAACCCAAATGTCTGGCTTTGGTTTTGGTTTGTTTGTTTGCTTGCTTGCTTGCTTGCTTGCTTGCTTAGGCTGACATAAGTCCAAGAAGTACAAGAAGAAAGACACTAGGTGGAGCTAAGAATTTGTGACTTAGGTAGCCAAAATTGTTGAGGTTGGAAGAATGAGTGAAGAAAAGGAATCTTCAGCAAAATAAGATATTGGATACTCTACTCCTACTTTAAAAATGGCATGCCTAGTCTCCCTTCCAGGTCCCAGTTTGTTACAAGCCCTCACAGCCCAATGAGTGGGGGAGTTGCTCACCAGTAGAAGGAACCAGCATGCTCATCATCTACAGGAGCTGTTAAATGTGTTGCCAGAGAGAACATTTAAATTTAAGATTTTTCTGATAAAATACAGAGGTAAGAATCATTGTAACCAGTGGCTATGTTCCTTGCATTGTTAGTTTTGTTTTCTTTCTTTTTTTTTTAACCTAATTTAAGCCTCTAAGAATAAATCACTCACTTCTCAGCAATGCCAGAAATGTCCAGGCTTGCAGAAGTTTATTTGAAAGAAAACCAACACAGTCTTAGAGAAATTTCTTTCCAAAGCCACCACCAGCCAAGCCTAAGTCTAAATGCTCAATTCAGTAACAAACAAACTCTGGCAGCTGATGATCAATGAGAGACAAGCACAGAGGGTGGAAGAGGTGCCATGACCAGACCCACCCCTGCTGCAAGGAAGCTGGAAGAGAAAAGACAAAATTAGGCCAGCCAAGGGGTTGGAGAAATCAAGATGCCCCGGAACCATTCCCCTGCATCTGAATCTCCACAGGGAGCAGCCAGGGTCTTGCCTAGACTAAATTGAATGTCTTGTTGAACATTTTCATTGCACAGCTGTGGGGAGATGGCTTGTTAAGACTTGAGATACTTGCATAATTCAGAACCCTTTGGGGGATAGATATCAATTAGGACCACAAAAAAAAATCCTTGGCACAGCAGAGAAAGGCTGCTTGCTTTGTAAAAATTATGACATTTGCAGGAAAGCAGAATAATCCTCTCGCTGAGTCTCTGTGTGATGTCACCAGAGATGAAACTGTGAAACTGGTATGTGTGTGACTTGAGACTCCACCTTTCGAGACACTAATATTTTAATCTCTAAACCATCTTGACTCTCTGGGGTTCACTGCAAGCCACTAAACATCTATTCACTTTGATTACTTATCTTCAAAAGAAGAATACTTCTCAAACAATCCCCTTATTAATCAGAAGTACATGGCGTCTTCCCATGTATCGTAAGGAGTGATGGTACCAACTATGGATTATCAAAGCTGTTTATTCAGAATGCAGACTGGAGGACACACAGAACATCAGGGAGGGCTTGTGACATGGATAGAAAGCCAGTAAACATAGGATCAACATTCAAATATGTGTGTATTCTTCTGAGAGCATCAGTACTTATATTTTTTAGAACACAGAGAAAAATATCACCTGTATCAAAAGACCAGACAAGGTCAAGGGTAAGTAGTGAAAGAAAAATGGTGAATAATTATAGTTTAAAGAGTCTCAAAAAAGCCTATGTATTTAGCAAGTGATGTTTCTTACAACAAAAAATGTGACTAAAATTATATTATAACTAGAGAAAGATGGAGTTTAATAACTGGTGGGACAGAAATGGCTCAGAGAGTTGTTAGGCTGGCACCAAGCCTTAGTACCTGAGTTTAGTCTCCAAGACCTATGTGATAGAAGTAGAAAATGAACTCCCATTACTTATCCTTCGACCTCTACATGCAGCCTGTTGCATGTGTATCCACACATATCCACACACATATACATCTACACAAAGGGAATTACAACCAAATATAAAAACTAATGACTAAAGTTATATATAACCTGTGGTTCTTTTCTCCACACTTTCTAAAGTGCATTTTAAATAATTGCTGCCAGAGTTATAAAGAGACATTCAGTTGATATTCGATGTTCAGTCTCTTCTTCTTTAGGACATCTCCTGGTTTGGTATTCTACAGAAAAGTATGGTGACTGCTTGGCTATCACTTCCCATTTTACTGTTTTAAGACCTCCGATGGTACATATTTGAGGTACTGCTTGCTATTGTATAATGTACACTGAGTGGATATTGCTTTAACAAGCCATGAGTAAGGAACCATGTCAGGATGGTAAATTTCTGGACAAAATCTGATGAAAGGCAAACAAAAAGGTGAGATGCCCATGCCTATTCCCAGGCATCAGTTCTTCATATCATAATAATCACAACAGCAAAGTTATTCATGTTCCTGTTCCCTCCCTTCCTCTCTGCCTCTCTCCTTCTTTGCCTTCTTCCATCTCTCCCTTCTTCTCCAGTTCCCTCTCTTGCTTTTATTCTTACTAAAACTGAAATCCTGCATATGGTGAAATTGTCTCTTGCTTCTCCCTTTACTTCATTTCCCAATATCTTGTTACAGAGGCATGGCTAATGGTGACTGATGAGCTTTGGAACTGAGGCCCTTAGGTATTTTACCTAATTCTGTAGAATAGTTCACCAGTATCTGAGATGACATGTCTGTCTTATCTTTATCATCATTAATCATCTGGGACAATTAGTCAGATTTGCTGGCATCCTTTGCTTTCATACCATCAATAGGGAACTAATTTCAGTAATTTAAAGATACACGTTGATGTTAAAATACAACTTACTATGTCATCAACTATTGAGTTTATGCAAATCATTTAGACTCGCCACTTCATTAACTTCTCTGTTTCTCTTAAGACTTTAAGAATTCTCTTGTCTTTCACAAAGTTAGCATAAAGAGGCTAGTATGCACAGACATGGAAATTAATCACCCTCTGATCAAGCAGATAAGTAACTCATTGTCATGCAAGAGAAAAGAAAGAACATCAGTCCATCATTAACAATTAGAAGAATAGATGTTCTGTGGCCAGAGGTGGTGACATATGCCCTCAATCCCAGCTCTTGAGAGACAGAGGCTGATGGATCTCTGATTTCAAGGCTAGCCTGTCCTACAAAGCAAGTTCTAGAGCACCAAGCCTACACAGAAACCTTATCTTGGGGGTGGGCATGGGGAATAAGGATAGATGGTCTATGTTATCTAGAGAAGCAGGATGCTGCACTGGTCCAGCTACCTCTCTGTTCTTCATATCCTAGCTTAACCCAAGAAGAAAACAGAACATCTGCTCGGTTAAGGCACAGAATTTTTCTCAGTGGCATACAGCTTGGAACCAGCAGAGTCTGCATGGCCACTGTAAATCCTGTCCCTAGTCTGCTTCTCCTTGTTGTTTTTAACAATGTCCTATCCTCAGAGGGAGAAACAAACCCCCAGCACTCTGAGACAGCGTCTCTGACTCATAAAGGGAGAGGATTCCAGTGGCTCTGTTCCTAGACACTGCTGACTGGCTCTGTTTCTTGTATAAGAGTGTCATTTTAATTTATTTTTCTTTTTTGTACTTTTTCTCTAAAAACATGCTGTAATTCAAGAGCCAAAAAAGTAAGGGTTTTGTAATTAGAAAAGAAAAAAGAAGAGGGGAAAAAACTAGCATTTCTTCCTGGGGTAATTTTGGAGACTAAATTTTCTCCATCAGTTCCCTCCACGTGATTGACTACAGGCTACTTTGGCACCATTCTGGTAAGGAGAATGGCAGTCTAAGATGTCATTCCCAAGAAAATAGAAATTAATGAGATTATATGAGAAACAGACTATAACACACATGCTTTCACATGGTCAGTCAATTTGAGTGTGACCCCAGATCATTCTCCCTGAACTTGTTTTTATTATAATCCATAACCTGATGGTGAAAGTCAAGACGACATAGATGATTCTCCTTGCCATTTGAGACATCTAGGAAAATGTCAATGGTAACCTCACCTGCTGCTCAGCATATAGGTAGAATGATGTGGACAATGGGATACATCAAGCTCTTCCTTTGTGGTCCACAAGAGAAACAAAGGAAGACAATGTCTTAGATCTTTCCCAATGATCACATTCTGCTGTACCGAATTTGCTTTTGTATTTTACCCCCATTCTGTGAATGAAGGAGTCTCTCATTTCATTGATTAGATTAATTTATACTTCCCTTCCAAGATTCAAGTCCCATGTTTTCTCTGTATGGAGCAGACATAGCTGCAGCCAGTGTACTCAGGTCTCCCTATGTGTCTCTCCATGCCCCTTACTACTGTGTGCACAACCTGACATCATGGCTTCTTATCACTCTAACGCCCAGCCCCAGTTATTCATCTTGCAGAAGAATTTATGTCTTATTAATCTCTGCACAATCAATGCATGGCACATGAGAAAGTATAATAAATGTAAAGGAAACAAAGAACCTGGTAGTGGGTAATGAAGTGAATGCCAATGTGAACAACAGGCTCTAAATGTATATTTTTCTATCCTTATAGATTGTGCTAAGAAGATACAATTAGTTTGAGTCCTTGAAGCTTTGCTATAACCAGAATACTTCTAGATAGGATGGAAACTGTCTCACAAAGTTCTTGACCAAATGAGCATCCTAGAAGAACTGATACTGCTGAATAAAATTTAGAATACTTCAGTTTTCTAGGTTTTGTCACCCCCACCTCTCCACCACCACAGTACACTACATCACTACCACACTATATCACATCACATCACACCACACCACACCACACCACACACACACACAAACACAGACCACACACACACACTCACGCCATACACACACACAGTATATATTATGAGTGAATATTATCAGAGCTCTGAATCATCTGATGAGTTAACTATGGTTAACAAGGTGGTACAAGATGAATTCCCACTGAAATACTAAGCATTGACCTCCTAAAAAGCAAATTATGAAATATAGAACAAACCCTTTAGATTGACAGTCAAGTATCTCACCTTACTTAACCTCCATCCTTTACAAGTTTCTAGCAAGAATTTGAACTAAACCAGATGGTCTAAGGTATTTTTCTCAAATTTTTCTTTATGTTTTCTTTACTTAAAAAATGTAAAGCTCTCATTTTTACCTGTCAACACAATCTTAATTCATTGTCATATTAATTAAAGCCTCGTTACATAGTTTTGCTTACATTCATCTTTTCTTATTCTCAACTGACAGTTACTACAAAGGTCAGTAATGTGTTTCCTTGCCACAATCTTGTTGGGGTTGCTTGACAGGTTTTTGCCATGATAGAAATCTTCTGTATCTGAGCTCTCTACTGTAGTAGAAGCCACTCAGATATGACTACCAAGCACTTGAAATGCAGCTAAATGCAGCTAACATGATGGAGGTATTGACTTATTTTCTTTTTTTCCCCATACATTGGTGAGGGTTTTGTTTTGCTTTGTTTTGTTTTTGACAACTTGATACAAATTAGAGTCATCTGAGAAGAGGGAACCTCAATTGAAAAAACAGGTCAATACTATTAGCCTGAAGGATTGTCTGTGGGAAAATGATTGAGGTGGAAGGGACCAGTCCATTGTGGGAGGAGTCATCCCTGGGCAAGTGGTCTTAGAGTATATAAAACACTAAACTGAGGAAACCAGGAGGAACAAACCAGGAAGCAGAATTGCTGGAGGGTCTCTGCTTCAGTTCCTGCCTCCAGATTCCTGTCCTGCTTGAGTTCCAATCTTGGCTTCCTTCCATAAATGATGACCTGGACGGAATAGGTAAGCCAAATAGACTTCTTCTCCCAAGTAGCTTTTGGTCACGGTATTTACCACAGCAATAAAGATCAAAGTAGAACAATATCTTTAACTGAACATCTAGTAGTCACTTATGGCTAGTAACTACTATGTCAAACAGAACAGAGTATTTCACTATTCGTGTCTTATGGCATGTGATCTTTCATATGAATAATCACTATGGAGACAAAAAACCAACAACAACAACAATAAGACATGCCTTTAAGTTCCTTCTCAGTGAATAATTGCGCCTCTTGTAATGTTTATTAAATATTCCTTGATTCCTGAGCATGTCTATAAATCTCATCAAAAGCTCCACTTCTGTAGTTTAACAATGTCGTGCCCCACACAAGTCAAATGAGATGGCAATCATTTAAACTGAATGAGGACATTCAAGTACCTCCTCTTAGCTTCATCTCTTTTGCCTTTGTGGTAAAGGGTTGTTTTAATACCAACTGAGGTATGCAGCTGCTTCTTTAACATGACCCTCTCTGTAGAGAATGATTGAAATAAGTTTAGCTAACGGTCTTGATTTCTTCACTCCCTGAGACATCACCACTTTCAAAGGAAAGCAGTTTCTTTTCCCGGAGTTTCCAGGAGCCAGAAGGGCAGAGGAGGTAATATGTCTCTGGAATTTGGCAACAATCTGGCTTTGGCACTTGCTGGCTTACTAAGGGCACTTCAGGAGTCCGTCCATCAGGCCAACATGCCAGCCATGCAATACAAACTTTGTTGGGCAAAGCTAAGAGCAAACTGACCAAACTGTCTGGCTGCAGGATACATTCTGATTTATTAAAGAGCCTTCAGAAAATATACTCAAATGAATTTCTAATAGCAATGGTTTACAGAGATGTTTAATGATATCAGATGCCAGCTACATTCTATGTAATTCAGCAAAGATCAGGACAGGGACAAAAGAGCCACTGGAGAAGCCAGGCAGTCAGCTGTGTCTTTTCCATTCAGAGCTCAATTTATTTGGAATGATTGAGAAAATTTTCAATAAAACCTTGTCTAAAATAATAATAAAAACTTATTCTGATATCATGAGCCAGAAGGCATCAAGAAATAATTATGTGTGCATATGCTCCCCTTGCCTTATAAAATATTGACATAATATAGCATAAGCCAGCATTAGAGACAATAGTAAAGATAGTAATAACATTTAACTTGCTAACTTTAAATATCTAGCTGTGCTCAAGTGACATTTGAACACATATAAGTAAAATTCTCATCTGCAAACAGGAGCCAGAGGCTAAAGAATCTTCCAGTATCCCTCGGTCCCTACCTGGCATACCCTGCCCTCAACCTTGAACTCTCCAGCCCAGAGACTGGGCTGCCCTTCTCCCAGAGGCTCTTCCTTATACAATCCAGACATTTTTGTCTTTCTTCTTCCTCTTTTTGCACACCCCCTCCTGTTTGGGGGCCAATGAACTTGCCCACCAGAGAGCAGTTTCCCCAAAAATCTATCTTTAATATAATCAATCTAATCTGCCTTGAATTGGCTCATTGACAGCGGCAGAGAAATAATCTATCAGTAAAACTTTTAAATGCCTTTGAAACTACTGTAAAAGAGTTTCAAAATAGTTATAAATCTTTACAAATACTGTAATAAAAAATCAAGAATCTTATTTTCTTTTCCTCAGAGCAAATGTGTTAGAGACATTTAGTGCTTTGTATTTACGAAATTAAATTTATCACCACATCAGCAAGAGTGTTAGTAAGGATCTTAACCTGGGAACTTCTATATGTGAAGAAAATCAGTATATAGTAATGACAGAAATAGTTGGTCTTTGTAAAGAAACAACCTATATCATGTGTTTTGTGTATAGTTCATCATTAGGTTTGGATGGAGAAGCATTTGCCTATATTGCACATATGAGACAGGAGATGTTTAGAGAGATAAATTGCTCTCCATCATTAGGAGAGTGTTGGAGTTCAAATACGAGTCTAGCTCGCACATCTCTGAAGTCTTCTTTCTAATGATGTGGGATGAGCCTTGGCTATTACATCTGTGCTTCAGAGCATCCAAAAAGCATATAAGACAAGCTGCAGTACAGGACACAGAATGATCTGCAAGGGCTCGTTAAGGGTCAAGATCATATATATATATATGATCTTGTGTATATATATATACACAAGATCATATATATATATGATATACATACACATTCTTATACATATGAACACACATATATAATCTTTATATATGTGTGTCTGTTTATGAATGTGTATGTCACTGAGTCTGTAGTTATAGCATTGTGATGAAGACGATGGATATCATGGGCACATCATGTAAAATCAACCCATGGACTTTTGAAGTTCATGCTTCAGTGCTCTCCGTCACTTTCATTGAAGCTGCCTGAATGCCATATGTATCCTGGTCCCTGTACTTATATGGTAACATACTTTGCCAAACTGAGTACATAGTCACTACAACCTTAAATGTAAGAATTCTACTTTGTTTGAATTTCATTTTTTTTCTGCTGAAAAGCTCCTAACCTTTACTCAAGGTAAACCTTGAGTTTACCCTCATATCTTGAATAACAAGAAATCATTCAATTCAGGCACCCTCAGGAGACTCTAAGAGACTAGGAAATTTGCCTGAATAGGAAAATTGCAGATGAAATGAAATGTGTTCTAATTCCTAAAGACAGTGGAAGGAGAGCCTTAAGAATTTCAAAAAACTGTCCCTCAAGTTCTATACTTCCATGTTTGATTGTTCTCAATCTCATTTATCCCTTCAACAAATAGCTATTGGGCACCCACCAAGGGTCTGAGGCCAGGCAAACACTTGCTTTACCCGTACCCATTGCTTATGGCTGAAAGGCACAGGAATCAATAAAATGTCACTTGGCACATAAATACACAAGGAGTGTGAGAACTACTCTTTGTTTCTAAAGGAAAGGCCATTTTTCATGCTCTTTAAAATTTTTTAGTCACTGTTCTGAGCCTTGCCTGGGGCCAGTTTTCTCTTATAACAAATCTGTTCTCATGCAGCAAAAGGCTTTCACTTGGTGATTGACATGGATAATAAATTCCAGCTCCACCCATTCCATCAAGCCAGCAGCATGGTACATGTCTTTTCAGACACCCAGCATACACATATGAATACACAAACCACTACACTATCTTGCATCTCCCGCTCTTGGGAATTCTAAGATCTTCTTGGGTCTGTTGCCAAAAGGCTTCAATGAATGCTGTTGTCACAGAGATGACTCTGAAACACCAAGAGATCTGACCTCCTGATGTAGCAGTTTGATATCAGTAAATACATGGTTAATTGAAGAATTATAAATCACTTGGGAAAGGGGGCAGGGACTGAATTATTGAAAGCTGAGTTTCAGAACTAAACTGTATTCGAAGGTTTCATCTCATTTATCTGGAGCCCTCCTTTATGAAAAGCACACTTCTATAGTATTATATTTAAGAACAAAAAAAAATATTAAAAGTGCCCAGAAAACACTAGGCTTTGGTATCTCAATCTCAGCGAGCCTTCATTAAGCCTATTCAACTTTACAAATAATTGTAACAGCATGGGTTTCTGAGTTCAAAACTCATAGTAGATTTTAAGCACCGTGTAAAAAGGAAAGATATTCCAATGAGTATGCTGACAGAAGAGACACAACTGTGGAGAACAAATCACAAAGCAAGAGGGAAAAGAAGCATTAGCGTAAGAATCTCACAAGTATAGTGGGACTCACTGTGGGGACAAACATCTGTCCGACTTTAGGAAACCATTACTGATCACAGCTGGTATGAGTTCATTAACATATGTAGTTTCTTCTTTTTTAAATGAAGGAACTATGTGTTTTAAATGCATGAAAAAAGTATTTTTGGTTCTTAAACATGTTAGCTATTAAGAACGTTTTAATTAGGCAAAATGTCTTATTTCCTAAAGAGTCTGGAAATTGGAAACAACTCTCATACAATGACTTCATATGTGACTTCACGTAAACATGTATGCATATAAATGACATGAAATAGAATTCATCCCAAGCTAGCAAATCTCATCTCCCTAGGTTGTAGTGTAAGAGAGTATTAACTTTTTGGTTGTCACCTTCCAGTAAAAGCATGATCAAAGGCCTTACCTGGAATCCAAAACCTTGAGTTCATCTTTTGCTTCTTTTCATCTAATGCAGCTGAGACCATGGAAATTACCTCACTGTTCAGTGTCTCAATTTATCTGTTTGTATAATGAGAAAAACGAAAGCTGGCCTGACAGGGATCCCGTGGACTTTGTTCCTATTTCAAAACTTGGAAATACTTACCATAAACCCCAATAATGGCCTAGTTTGGGGTTATTATTATTTAAGCAAACAGCCCTCAAGAAAAAAAGATGTAAAGGAGTCTTTCTTTCCTTAGTCTTTCTTTTCCAAAGAACACAACAAAGAAACAAAGAGCCAAATACATTGACTCACTTCTTTTTCTAATAGTGTTGTGGTCAATCTGCTCATGCATAAAAAAAAAAAAAAAGTAGTAGTGATGCTTTGAACTCTTGGTTTTGGAAGGCCATGAGTGGAAAAAACGTCTTTAGAAAAATCAATCCAGTGTGCATTTGGAAGTAAAGTCCAGTTGGGCACCCTGTCCCTACTAAAGTCTCTTTCTGTTTTCTGAACTTTCTGGGGTCAGGGGAGTTTGAACTTTGCCTTTGAATGAAATCTTGAGTTGTTATTTCTGTATTTTTTTTCAGGCTTTATTCATTTTAAGCCATAGATGGTCCCTCAGCTTGAACTTATTTCTAGGATAAATAGCAAAACAGAATAGGCTTTGTGCCTATAAATAACTGACTCCTTTTAGAGCTAAAGTTACATGAGATTCATTCATAAAGCTGAAAAGGAGCTGAGAGTCTTCACTCAGACTTCAAATTCTAAAATTAGTTAGTATGTTGCAAGGTTAATAAGATGTGTGTTGGCTTTTTCAGACTGTTTCTTCTACAAAGGCTGTCACAACTTAGCATAGTACATGTTGACGTATCTAATAGACACTAGACTTCTCAGTGCTTTATCGTGGTTTCTTGGGTTTTGCTTTGTTCTTTGTCTAAATTTGCTTTTTATTGTTATAATGAACAGCATGGCCAAAAGGCATCCAGGAAAGAGAGGGTTTATTCAGCACACATGTCATGATCGTATTCTGTCACCAAAAGAAGCCAAAGTAACACTCAGTAGTACTCTGATGACAGGAACTGTAACAGTCTATGAAAGAATGCTGCTTCACTGGCCGATGGGGGAGGTCTGACTACATACTGAAACTTCTTCAGCACCAACAATGAAAACTGAGCTATGTCAGTGTCACAAGTTAGTGAGGAATTTCAAGTCCAAAGAAATTTCACTGTCCAGTGATGGGAGGTTTTCCCTATAAATATTTTCCAGCAATCAAGAGGTGACGTGACCTGTGAGAAGTAACCATTTAGAAAGCTCATAAAATCTTTATCATCTTAAAACTATTTTTTAATAAAGGATGACATTTATTTGGGGCTGGCTTACAGGTTCAGAGGTTCAGTCCATTATCATCAAGGTGGGAGCATGGCATCATCCAGGCAGGCATGCTGCAGGAGGAGCTGAGAGTTCTACATCTTCATCTGAAGGCTGTTAGTGGAAGACTGACTTCCCGGCAACTAGAGTGAGGGCCTTAAGCCCATGCCCACAGTGACACACCTACTCCAACCAGGTCACACCTACTTAATGCTGAAAGGTGCTGTCATTCTGAAAAAAGGATAGTGTTGGTGCATTCCCAAATATTTGGTATCATTCCTGATAAGACTATGTAGCTGGCTTGCCCTTTGTACCACTCAGTTGAGGAATTTGTGTTAGTACTAAAATCTCATTACTAAAAATGCTATCAAAGATATTCCAGGCTGTCTTTATTCTTCTCTCCTGCAGAGAAAAGACACACCTACAATGTATTGTGACTGGAGACACATCAACTCTGCAAACCATTCTGTTCTTTACTCTTTCCCTTCTGCCACAGTGGCACAAACTTCTCTTCCCAAAGTTTTTCTCTTGCCCATTCTTTGACCTCTCACCACCACTGCCTTTTGAGACTTACCAGTTCTTTGTACCACTGCTGCATGTAGCATACTTTCCCAGTATAGACCAGACTGTGACTCTTCTTTCAGACTTTCCAGATATTGCATAATGCTAAGAATCTAAACTCCATATCAAGATGTACAGTGCTTTCCATTGACAGCACATCTGTCTTTCCAGCCCCATTCTTTCCTACATCAACTTACTGTTACTTAAATTTGTTTGTTTATGGATTTTTTTTCTCCATTTGTGTTTGTACAACATGTATATGTATGGTACCTTGGGTACCCTGAAAGACGAATGCAGGTTTATACTCTCCTTTTTCCTTCTTTTTTGTAATTCCCAATCACAGTCTATGAGTTAGTGCTTCCCAACATTCAGGACGGGTCTTCTTCCTCAGTTAGTACCATCTGGAAATGTATGTACAGGGTCACCCAGAGGTGTGCTTCAATAACTAATACCCTGGGTGATTCCTATTCTAGTCAAATTGACAATCCAGATTAACCACTGAAGCAAGGTATAAAGTGCCCAAGACCATACCTTACCCATAATGAAAATGAATCTAGTCATCACAACATTTAGCCACTCTCTCTCTCATATTCATCTCAGGGAGTTCCTCAATGTGGTTCAAGTTTGATCCAAGGACAAGTCACTGCATGATTCCATGTCCCTGACTAGTCCCGTGGAATCTCAACCTCATGATGGGTTGGTGGCCAGAAATCTGGATTTTTAACAAGCATTCTCTGTAATTCGAGATGCTCTTAAGTTCTAAGCCAGATATAAAACAAAATAGTCACTGACTGACCATGGAGGCAAAAGTAAGGAGTAAACACCTCTTTGCTGATGGTAGTTAATGGTACATGGTGAGATGGTAATCACACATGTACATGTGTGTGTGTGCATGAGTGTGTGTGTGTGTGTGTGTGCTGCTCTATTAGACAACCTTTCCCTGCTTCATCTGTTATGTGCTAATCCTCAATTGACTCATGGTTGACCCCTAGATGTTCCAATAAGAGTTGTGCATGTAGGAGTCACTGCTGCCTTCTTTTTCCTGTTTGAGGCATGGCCCAGTAAAATCCAACTGAATGTTTTGTCTGAACAGACGAACATTTAATAAAGCAATTCCTTGCCCAGGACCTGGACAAAGTGCTAATAATAACTATTAATTCACTATAAGTGATTACTCCTGTGAGGAAGACAAACATGTCCCACTGGGACCATGATTTTAAATCCCTTTCCAATGTTGCATTTTTTTCAAAGAAAAATAATTGGATATGGTTGACTGACCAAAAAAAGTCTAGAAAGTTCTATATGAGGAAGAGAGGTTCACTTCAAACCAGTGTTTCCTGTTTTGATCATATGTTCCAAATAGTCTCACTTTTTCCTTTGGATTTTACATATATTTTTGTCATTTACGGTCATGCCCACAATCTGTCATGCTTACAGTGAGTCCAGAATAAACACTCAATTTCTGTGGCTCTTCTATTATTTATAGCTTAAGATTTATCCTTCACCTTCCTCCCAAGACCCTGTACAATCACTGACCATTTGACGTCAGTGTACTGCACCTTAAGTTCCTGATAAAACAGAATGCATGTGCTGTGGGCAAGAAAAACAATACATCTTGACTTTCCCAAAGTAGTCTGCATCAAATGTTTTATGTGTAATTGAAAACATATTTTTACAAGCAAATGGAGCCAATAAACTAGAAAAGCCATATGGAAGCAGCGAGTCCAACTTCTCTGGTTTTTAATAAACTGCAACAGAGGACTGACTGCAGGAACCGTAAGGCATTACGTTCCAACCCAGACTCAGGAAAAGTCAATGGTGCCTCCTAAAAGCTCTGTACAGAAAGTTCCAGCAAGAGGAAGGAGAGGAGATATACACACCCAGTGTGGTTTTGTATCACTGTGCTAGTTTTGGTGCAAAAGTCTCTGTGTACAGGTGGGATGGTTGAAGAGGGGAAATCCAATTACCCTCTCTCTGTCTGGTCTCAAGATCTGAAAGCATGACTGTCATTCTGTAATCATTATTTCTAAAACATAACCACAAAGGAAATATCTTTCTTAGCAAAATCTAGTTCTCAACTGCAGCACCATCTTCTCCCAGAATTACTGTCTCATCCGTGTAATCACACAGCCTTCTCAGTCCTTGAATTTGGAAGGCGCGTAGTATCATAGTGATGCTCAAAATGGGAAGAATTGTAAGACTTGAGATTGGATTCTTGACGTATCATCGAATCATTATGGTCTACTGGCTTCTTGTACAACCACACTAGCTAAAATCTGGAACTGAATTTTATATTTGATTTATAAAATAGCACAATTTATTAAAATTATTTTATATAAAATGCTAGCTATAAAGCTATTAATAAAAATTAAATAATGGATTTTAACCCTAGGGATTGGAGCAGTACCAACATATGAGTTGTATATTTTAATCAAATGTACCTTTTTAAATTCTAAGAAATATGAATTGACTGAAAGTTATTTAATAGATAAACATAATTAAACAGGCTTATGGACTCAATGATGATGTATAGAAATAACCCTTTTCAATTTCCATGCCAATGTCTAAAGTAGATTTCTTCTGTGCATTGAAAAGAAAATCAAGAAGGGGAACAGCTGTAGACTCTTAGTAATTACTAACTCTAAGTTGGTGCAACTTTTATAGATAGATTAGTAACTACACTTCAAGAATCTAGTCCACATATACACAGGATGCATATACAATGACTCAGGTGTCTGCATTGTGATATAGGAATATTGGTGTTTACAAAATTGCAGCCTACTGAATGGGGAGAAATACTTAAAAGTCATAGACCTAAACATAAAATAATATTCTAAATATAAAAGATATGCATCAAATAAGCAGCTATAAAAATGTATTGAATAACAAATAATTAAATGTTTCCTCAAAGAAATATATAAACAGCCAAAACACAAATATGAAGGTACCATTAGAGTGACATATTTTTCTACAGTTGATGAGCCTACATTGACACATTGTTACTATCCAGAACCTATAGTTTACTTTAACTTTCATTCTTAGTAACCTTCATGTACTATTATTCTCCTCTGTTTAGAAAAAAAGATTTTACCTACATTAGTAATGGAAAGACAGGGGAAATGTACAAGCAAGTCTTTCACATGGGAATTAGCCATTGCATAGAATTCATGCAACCACTGAAAGATGTTTTATATATGCTATGCTAATTTGGAAGGATGTACTAGATCTATGTTTTGAGTTGGAAGACAATTTTACAAGTAATATGCTTATATCAATTTTCTGAGACTGACAAAACCATAAAATCTAGCAACTGAGTGATATAGCAAAAAGTTCTTGTTTCTGGACGTTCAAGATCTAGACATGCAAATGGGGAGTTTCTTTGGAAGGCCACAAAGTACTTATCTCTCTACCAACATCTGATGGCTTAGTGGCAATGCTCAGTATTCCTTAGTGTGTACATAATATCTTACCTTAATATCTGACGATTCACCTTGATGACTCCCTTCATCTTCACATGGCATTCTCGTTGTGTGCATGTTTATCTCTGTCCCCAAATTTCTGCTTTTAATTAGGACACATTGGATTAGGGACAAACACTATTCCAATATAATTTCATCTTGCTCATATACTAAGTTTCTATGGTTAGGTCTTCAAATTCTGGCAGGATACAATTCAACACAAAACAATAATCTCATATTTTAATGATTCAAGAAGTTAAATTTATGCACATATATATGTACATTAATATGCATCCAAGGAGATGTATGTGTATATAACTTATGAATATGTATAAGTAGTACTTATAAAGGACTAACTTTCTTGAGTTACCGCTTATGAAATTATAGGGTGTATAGAAAGTACAAAATTAATTCTTTTGATCTCTATGCTTATGAGTTTATCAAAAAATGTTCAAGCAGCACATAAACTATTGAGATTTTAACCAATCAATGCAAAATCTTGTAATGTTTCTAATGGACATGCATCAGGACAGCAGCAGGGCTGCCTTGAAAACAATGGGGGCCATGAGAGTGCTTCATTTTTTTTCCAATACTTTTCAGACAATATTCTAAGCAGTAATGTTTTATATGTTCCCCTAAATTAGAACTTGTAACTTAGTATAAGACAGTAATTAGCTCTGAATTTAAGTCCTCAATGCCAGATGTGACTCTATTCCCGGAAATGGCTGTGTGACTTTAAGTTCTTAACCACACTAGCATATGCATTTATACTTCTAAATATTTCTTCAAGTTTTAGGTATGCAATCTCTTGGTCTGTATTTATTCACATCTGGCTCTTGTATGCATGTTGTATGTCACAACAAATTTCAAGGCTAAAAATAAACATAAACACAAATCATGACAATATTATCTGATTAGGCAACCATGGTCCTCTACTCACTCAGTCTCTGCAATGTGTTCGTGGTACCCTCCACAAATTCTGTGGAAAGAATCACTCTCCACAGCAGACAGACATACAAAGACTAATTTGATGCACAGAAGGTTAGGTTACTTTTTTGACTCTTTTGTTCAATCATGAAAATTTTATTAATTACCCACGATGAGACAAGATTGCTTCTCAGCCCTGCAGATTCACCCTTGTTCTCTCAACAAGGTTTAGTTTTTGCATAAGATGAATTATAAAACAGGTATTTAAAAGAAAATATGAGAAGCTTTGGTAAAAGAATTACATGATTTCAGAGAGCCTGGTTCTCTATGTTAGGAGTTGTAACTCAGACTTTAAAGTTTTCCAGGAGTTTCTTTTGACAGAATTGTGCCAATTCAGCTTCAATATTTATAAGTTAGGCAATTCTGCCCTCTGGTTTTCCAAAAATGCGGCTTCAGTATGTCTATAGATGTTGGAAAAGGATAGTACTCCGGTAAGAAGCAAGCAAGCTCTCAAAGGTCACTAACACAATAGAAATAACCAGATCTCTGACTTGGATGTGTTCTTACTCTAGGGAATTGAATCTATCTGCCAAGTATGAAAAAAATACCAGATTAGAATAATAAGGAGTATGATCTGCACCCCATCATAGTTAACATCTACCCCTCACAGCACCGTCCCTCAAACTCTCGGAAGTGTATGCTTGCTTGCTTCCACCACAGCCCATGACAGGCTCCCCTGCCTTTGATGTTTGTCTTTAGCCTCCTCATAATTAGTGTTTCCTGTTCTGTGTTTCTCAATGCTGGGATGCAAAGCTCAAGTGAGTAGGACACTGTTTGATATTTTTTTTCTTTTTTTTAAGGAACATTGCTCATTGTGGTGGTGGCAATGTTTTGACTTTGTCATTCATTGCAATAAACTATAAATTTACCACATCCCTAACCAGAACAAGCCAATGTCACTCTTTTTGACTTTTAAGTCTTTTTTTTCCAAGCAATGTCCACTATTATTTTTCCCTCTAGCTGACTTCTGAAGCTAACTACGTGAATTGGTAAGAAAGTATTGAAGATGCTAAATATAAATTTCCCACAAGAAATATAGATTAAGATTCCTTTATTGAAACCAGGTTTGGGCTGTGAGTAGGGTTTGGAATTTTTTTTATGTAGACTGTTTTGTAAATTGTGGCAAATCTCAAAAAAATGTGTTTATTTGCTATTTTATGACATCTTTGAGACTACTCCTTGGAGTTTTGTCCTGCTATGGTTGTCTCTATTCCTCTCCCACAAACTTCAGCAAATAACAGACACTCCACCATAGTTCATTGATTTGAAAATGACAGGATATCAAAACTATATTACTATGCAAATACTCACTATCATAACAGTAACAGTAGCAGGCCTGGGTCTGAGAAGAATTCTACTGGGATCTGAGTAGAATTTATACCCATTGAATACAGTTTACAAAATAGAGTCTCCACCATAAAATCTATACAGGTGGAATCCAGCAGATAACTGTGTACTTTGTTGTCCATTGTTGGCCTTTTCCCCCTATGGGATGTAAGATTTTGTTTTAGTTCCCTGCTTGGTGCATCACTAAGAACTAGGACCATGCTAGGTACAACAAAGTCCTTCCACTGTGATGCACTAGACAAACGAATGTAATGAAATATTTTTCTTCAATTATAGCTTTCATAATGACTCTATGGAATCATCTTTGGCTGCTCTTCAGTAGATTCAGTATCTTTCTGGTAACTTTCAACAATAAAAGACTTAGTCCAGTTTAAACTTTCACCTCAGATGAAATATGAATCTCTCTCTTCTCAACCAATGGTGAGATTTGTGTTTTCTCATTCACTCCTGCTCTCAGCTGAGTACTCTACAGTGGATGCTGTACATACCCTGTTCCTAAAAGTCATCTCTGTGGTTACTCATGTTTTATTAGTGGAGAAGAAGGAGTGTTCCTTTGCTTAACCTGCTATTCTTGAAGGACTTTCATGTTAATTGATGTATCTTATTTAGGTAATACCATCTGGCCTTTAAAATTCTGTATATGCCAATCTAGGCTCAATCTTGCCTCTTCCATGGGACACATGGACAACTTTTTTGGATCATATTGGAGTGGAGGTGGGGGTCAAAAGGGATCAGTTTACTTGTCTAACATACACTTTCTTAAAACAGAAACAGCATCTGCCCTCTCTCAGATACCTTGTTCACTGTAGATCTTGTAACTACCTTGAAAGTCCAGCACAAATACTTTCTTTCAGGTCCATCTGATCCTCAAGGCATTCAGTCAGCCTCATCACCTCCAAAATAGAGGAATGTGAGCTCCCCCACACTCTTTTGTCTTTTAGGTATTGTAATTTCTCAGAATTTCAGGCCAAGGAGCAGATGCAGGCTCCCCTTCTTGTAGGCCATCTCAACATTTACCAGAGGAAGTCTTGGAACTCTCACCTCTAGCTTCCAGATTCTCACTTGGCATTGGGAGAGAACACACCCACTATCACACTCCTGGAGGAAGAGCTTTCCACCATCATGTCTGACTTCTCCAAGGTGGTTGCTTCAGTCCCCAAATCTCCCTCATTTTGTTGCCCTTTCACAGACACACATGGGGAGAAAAAAACACATTAGAGTTAGTTCCTGAATACTTTATTCTTTCAGGGTCTTTTAGTAAATCTGCATTAGGGTGTGAAGCACAATCAGTAAGGCTTTTCAGACTGATCACCTTTCCATTATCAACCTTACTCCTCTGTATCCAAGTTTATTCTGAGAGGGAAAGCATTACTGCCATCCTATTA
>NW_021621192.1:2512461-2570219 GCF_004785775.1 Grammomys surdaster
CTCTCTCTCTCTCTCTCTCTCTCTCTCTCTCTCTCTCTCTCTCTCTCAGAACCTTGTTCTTCAGGCAGTGATAGGGACACTGAATACTATTGAGTTATATACTTGACATAGGATTAGTTACTACAAATGCTGATCATACATGTCAGACCTCAATCTGAAGGCTCATAGAAGAAGCTTACGGTATGATGTTCTGAATTCTGAAGAAATCATTGAGTCTTCAGACTCCTGAAGATTTAAACTCCTTCTGAATATTAATAGGCTTTGGTGCTGGGTGCTTTTCCAGGTGCTGCAGTCATCAGAAAAATCTCCTATGTTAAGAATTTACTGAAGGAACTGGAGGGAGAGCTCCGTGCTTAAGATCACTGCTGGTCTTGCAGAAAATGCATGCTGCATTTGGTCCCCAGCAACCACATGGCAGCTAGCAACCATCTATAACTCCAGTTCCAGGGGATTTGATGCCCTCTTCTGACCCCTGCTGTACCTGCAGGCACATGGTTCCCCAACATATATGCAGGCAAGACATCTGTATGATAACATACATAAATTAATTAATTAATTAATTTAAAATGTTTAATATTTTAATTCAGTTCATGCTTTAAGATGTATTTAAAAACAAAACATCTGGCAATGAGACAGTCTTTCATCCCCACTTGATGCCAGTTCCTTAGGTTTAAAATGTTTCTTTAGCTACTGTATCTAACACCATAATTAATCTCAAGAAGAAACCTTGAGCCACAATTCCTGTTTATACTCCTCCTTCTTGGAGTTGATTCCCAGTAGGGTATCTTTGGGCCAAATGTGACAAACTGAAGTGCTTGGCTTTGTTGCTTTGCTTTCACAGTCAGACTTGCACCAAGAGTTTTGGATCTCCACTGAACATCTTAGATGTGAGGACATATATCCAAAGAATAAAAACTCAGACAAGCATGGAAATGTATTGGAGAGGAACAGATTAGTCTAATTTTGTTAATTTAAACTTTCCATTGAAATTTGTCTCACCAGTTTCTTGAGGTATCTTTCTATTACCCCCTCAGTAATAACAGGAAACAGCCATTTTACTCAAACAAATACTATGGAAATTAAGTAGAATACTGCACAACAAAACATTTTGAATTTATGGAAGAAATTCCCATTGTTATTTTACAAGTCTTATAATAAATACATACCTTTTGACAATCTGTAAACTCTAATCCTCATTTTCCCTACCTGTATCTTAGACAAGCAAATGACTCATCTATTTTTTTTATTTCTGTATCAAGTTCTATGGGATACTTTTATTATACTATTCATTTGCTTCATATACATATATATATATGTATGTATATATGTATGTATATATATATATATACATGTAAAATCATAATCTGAATTTTTTTATTCAGAAACAGATATAGGAAAGTTGCTTATACAACATTGGCCTGCCTGGTCATAACAGAACCAGAATCTAAAACCTCCATTAGTATCAAAACCTTAGTTCATAACAGCTAAAGTTTGCTATTTCAATAAATGAACTCTGAGCTTCTTCAATAATTTCTTTGGCTTCTATTTTTGGAAACTTGCAGATATTTTATTTTGTTATACAAAGTATTGTTGATAAAGTATTATTATTGATCATTCTGTATATACTTAAAATTTGTACTTTTTTTTATGTGTTAGTATTCATAGAAGTAAGAGAATTATCAGGAAGATTTATCTACTTTGCCCTTACCCTTAAAAAAAATATTCTATGTAAACAAATGATTTTGTCTTAGTTTGACTATTCCCTCAAGTAGATACTCTATAACCTTCTTTAGAAGACAATTTCTTGCTTACCAGTAAACAGAAGAACTTTTCAATTTTAAGATTTTTTTTCACACAGGTAGTTAATGATGTATAGTGGGTTCGATCATTGTCTTTTGTTCCTTCCTCATGATAAGAAATAATAAGAAAAGATACACAAATATTGTATTGAAATGCCACAAGGGTTAATTGCCTTTTCAATTGCTGTTTCAGTGAGGGTCAGTTTACAAAGATTAAAATAGAAAGGAGGGAGAATCCAGATACAGCAGATGAGGGGCTCAAATCTTGTATAATAGATGATGAATTTTATCATCTCTTCTTTTAAATAACAAACATTCAGTATTGTTGTGCCTGTTTTTTCCCCTTCTTGGATAAATAACACATGAGGAAGAGGGTGGAGGGGAAGGAAAGGTAGCTCCAACTAAGGGCTACAATGATTTCATCAAGAATTATCTAATATGCTTAATGAGAGTTATCCCCTCCATTTGTGCTGGCCCAGAAAGTGAAGTGTCTTGACCACTGATCTTTGAGACTGTGAATCATGACTTTCCTATCAGCTAAGAACATTTTGAAAGATAACACAGCAAATTAAAAAAAAATAGAAATGAATGAGAATTTGTAAACTCCCCCACACACACACTTTGGCAAAGCTATTATAAATAGCATTTTTTAAAAATTGTCTGGCTAAAACAAAACAAATGTTTCCTGTCAGCATGGAAAAAGAACTTCCTGCCTAGAACTGTGTTATCTGGTTCTTAGTCCACTTAATTAAAAAGCTGTAAAATGTCATGCTGCATGTCATCAATTGCCATTTTTTAAACTGATTTCAATTTTTTATAAGTTCGTTCCAACTTTTGTGTTCTCTCTATTTAATCCGTTAGGGATTTCTTTTAAGTAGAGTCATCATTTCTAATATTCATAACGTCTTTAGCCCATGAAAATTAAAAGATAGCACAACGTGGAAGTAATCTTCTGTAAATCAAGCCATCTGTTAAAGCATAGTACAATCTCACACATGTCATTAAATACCTACTCTGAGGGAGAAAAACTAGATAGAGAAATTTCTGGAGCCAAGTTAAACTATATTATGTCTAACCCTTTAATTTTTCCCATAAGCAAAAACCTCTGAGGCTAAGAACGTGAAAGAAATGAGGAACATAGAATTGGTTGCAGCTGATTTCCATGCTGTGCCCCTAGTGGTCTTGCTTTGCTACTACCTCATTCACTAACAGGGGTTGATGAGCTACTGTATGCCAGACGGACGATGTCATCTTCTGAGAATACAAAAGGGATTTAAGGCAGAGCATCAAGTCCAAAACAGTTATCTTCTGAATGAGAGTGGAAAAAAATGTTAACGAACAAACTTCTGCATGGCCAGTGGCTTAACACAGCATACATTTGTTAGCAGGATTTAGTTCCTTGTGATTTGTGAGAACGAGTCACACCGGGTTCTAGCAGTTAACTGAAGGCCACCCTCATTTCCTGGCCCCTTGGACTACCTCGATATAACTGCCCTTTACCCAATCCTGCAAGATGAGGAGGCAGGCACGTGACTGTGCTAACACAATGGAGGCGGGGATAATTTAGGTCTGTGTTAGAATTTTTCTAACAAAATGTTATAGTAAAACATGGTAATTCCTATAAAAACAGAAATTTATAGGGAAGGGGGAGTTTAGGAGAACAGACTAAACAAAACTGAGAAGATGGCGATATCGTTTCAGCTTAATTTAAAGGATGAGGGTTTACCAAGTAAGTGATGATGAAGGCTGTTCATCCCAGATAAGAGCAGAATCTGAAATGGCATAGGAGCTTTAGAAATCATTATTCGTGTCTTTGTAGTTTTGGTAAGATGATGCAACATCAGAGAATAGGTAGAAGATACAGATTAGATATAGACACACACAGGTTCAAACTGACGGAAACATGCTACTGTTTAGGTTCAACAAATTTCAGTATTGCAAATTCTAAATGGAAAAATCTAGACTCAGAAACAAAGGTATTTATAAAACCTCACTAAAATTCTGTTCTAGGATAGAAATGCAAAACTCTTGAGTGGGCTCATAAATTCTTGTAATTGACAAGTTAAAAATTATACATATGTATTCATATATATATATATATATATATATATATAACCTATGAAATGACTAAGTTAAAGTATTTTTCATATAAATGACTTAAATATTATTTTGTAGTAAAAAATGCTTAAAAATCTATTATTTGCCATATCTATCTCATTGTACTAACTGTAGTTATTATGCACAGTAAATATTTTGCACTTCGTTTGTCTGACTGACCCTTTGTGAACTTTGACAGTCTTCTCTCTAACATCTGCACCCCCCTGCTCCTGGTCCTGTATCACAGCTTCTTTCTCATGTACTCATCTCTGTTATGATCCACATGATAGCCAGCATTGGGAGGATATGGACAGGAAACCTTCTACACTGTTAGTAAGAATGTACATAAATACAGCTATTAAAGAAACAGGAAAGAGGATCATCAAAGAATTAAAAATATGATCCAGTGCATTCAAAGGAAATGAGACCCCTGAATTAAAGATATCTACACTGTAATAATCAGCTCAGTGTGAGTCACAAAGGCTAAGAGATATACATCCAGTTTTGAGAGAAGTATTTAGTTATCCAGATCATACCAAAGCTGGTAAAAGGGAGGCAAAACAAAATATAAGCTTAGGGGTTTTATCCAATTTGCTTTGCTTCTAAAAAAAAGCAGAACAAAACCAACAACAACAACAACAAAACATGAACTGGATAATTCTGAGGTAGCAACTTTAAAATCCAAGAAAACAAACACAGCAAATCCAGACCTTTGACCCCTACCAGGCTCCCTGTAGGCAAGCCCTACACTAACCCACGGGGATTCTTTAGTTTAGATATAGCTTAGTTACTAGAGTCACCTTTGTTTTCAGAAAAGCTACTGGAAAGAAAGGTTACAAAACCTGACCTGTGTTTCAGTGTTTAAATTTTGTCACTTTGATTACTTTGTAACTGCTTTGCTCTGATTTCAGTCTTGAGATTTTAGCATAACCTTTCACTTTTTAATAGAACATACTTCTTAAATTTTTATTTGATTCCTTTTCATTATAAGCTGGATTTTTTTGGCCAATTTTTCCATTTTTCTTTTACTCATTCTGTTGTTAGTGGTCATTCTCAATATACATATTTTAAAATTTATTTTAGATAATTATATTTCACCAGTTTACCTGATAGAATCATCATTCCTTATTCCTATCAACTAACTCTTAAGGCAGTGGGTTTCTGCTTATGCTTTGTACTTTGGGCTGATGAGGTCATCTCTAGTGAGGGAAGCTGTCATCCATCGCTGTGCTTACTACTCCCTGATCCCCATCTCTGTGCTTTTCTTTATTATTTTTTTTAAAGTTTTATTTATTTATTTCACGTATGTGAGTACACTGTCACTGTCTTCAGATTCACCAGAAGAAGGCATCGGATCCCCATTATAGATGGTTGTGAGCCACCGTGTGGTTGCTGGGAATTGAACTCAGGATCTCTGGAAGAGCAGTCAGTGCCCTTAACCTCTGAGCCATCT
Organism: Grammomys surdaster; assembly: GCF_004785775.1. Taxonomy (NCBI): domain Eukaryota; kingdom Metazoa; phylum Chordata; class Mammalia; order Rodentia; family Muridae; genus Grammomys; species Grammomys surdaster. The sequence continues at coordinate 2,517,811 of NW_021621192.1, forward strand.
CTCCAGCCCATCTCTGTGCTTTCTAATCTTGGAGATTCCCACAGGGTTGGTTTTCTGTTCTCTTTTGCTGCACTGCTACAAGACTTAGTGGGTTTAGAAAGCAGTTTTACCTTGAATTTTTATTTGTAAATTGCTTAGGTATGCAAATTCAGAACCACAGCCAAACATTAGGTGGAGCTGGGGAATCCTGGGGAAGAGAAGGAAGAGGAAGCAAGAAAGTCAAGAGATCCACAATCTGTGCCCCCTGCCTCCCAATCAGCTAACCTGGGCTCATAGGGGCTCACAGAGACTAACCTAGCGATCAGGGACTTACTGGGTAACCCAGATTTGACATTCTAATTTTTAACAAAAGCCCTTTGACTTTTAGATCAAGGGATACTGGCTATTTCATAGTACATTTCCGAGAAGTATCTCAAGACAGTCTCTCACATAGACTTCAAGCATCCTTCATGGATGACAGAGGACTTCTCCGTACATCTTCCTATGATACACAACATTAAAAATTAGCTTCTTTTTTGTATAAGTAATTTTATTTATTTATTTATTTATTATTACAATCCAACTGAAGTTTCCCCTACCCTATTCCTTCCCAGTCCCTCTCCCCCCCCAACCCCATTCACTCCTTCTCCATTTAGCTTTAGGAAGGGGCAGGCCTCCCAGAGACATCAACCAAACATGGCATATCAAGTTGCAATAAGACTAGGAACATCCCCTCTTTTTAAGGCTAGACAAGGCAACTCAGTATCCCAAAAGCAGGCAAAAGAGTCAGAAGAAATAGTCTCTGCTCCAACTGTTAGGAGTCCCACAAGAAGACCAAGCTACACAACCATAACATATATGCAGATGACCTAGGTGAGTCCTGTGCAGGCTCCTTGATTGCTAGGTTAGTCTCTGTTTGCTCCTATGAGCTCAGTGAGTTGACTAGGGGTGTGGTTTGTGGTTCTTCTTGCCCCTTCCCCAGGATTCCCCAGCTGCACCTAATGTTTGGCTGTGGTTCTTTACATCTGTTTCCATCAGTTGCTGGATGAAGCCTCTCTGACATAAGCTTCTACAACACATCCATGCTAATACTGTTAGACTGCTCGGCATGTGTCACTGTACGTTAAAACCACCTGAGTTGTTTGTGATTCCTTCTCTGGCTCTTGAACTCAGTTTTGTAGCTTGAAAGAAAAAAAATCATATTGTAGCTACCATTATTACATAGTTAGAGTTAGAAGGTACGCCTACCATATCTTCTTGTCTATGAATTCATCTATATTTAGAGCCAAAACACTATAAATTTGATGACTCTACAAGCGAGGTGGCTCACTAACATAGTGCCTTAGAAGTAAGAGTTAGACTCATTTCTTAAGGCTGCTTGAGATAAGTCGGATTGTAAGTATTCACAGTTCAAGCAGGGGCACCTAAGTTCAATCTCTAAAGACCACACTGAATCACAAATTAAAAAGCCGACTACGGTAGTCCACACTTATAATCCCAGCACTTGGGAAATAGTTAGAGGGGGATCCCTGGTACTCACTTGCCAGACAATCTCACCTATTGCTCACCTATTGGTAAGTTACAGGCCAACGAGAGATCTTGTTTTTTTAAAAAAAAGAAAAAAGTTAAGTGGAAAACACCTGAGGGTCCACACTCCAAGATGATGATGCTCTAAGTTGGTCTTTGACCCTCTGGCCTACACACATAGACAATACACACACACACACACACACACAGGAACTTGGATATAGCAGGGAATGGTCTCAGTTCTTGAGTTGTCAGTCTTTCATTCTGTTGATGCTTACATTTTTTTGGACTAACACTTAGGAAACTGTTTTTATAATGAACAAAAAATTATAGATATAGGCATGGTGGCACTTAAAATCATAAATCCATCAAAATTATGACACAGGCTAGTGTAGACAGGCAATTCAGTTCAGAATTATCTGTTTAGCATCAAAATGAGAAAGTCTAGACTGTTCTCTTTTATTAGAAGTCCTTGAGTTTTCCAGACAAATCGTATTCTGAGTTATATATCAGACTGTATAGACTATAGGAACATCATGCTCAAAATATATTGTGAAACTATAATATATAAATTTGTCTAAATCATTATTGTATGTCTTTATATAAAAGCAACTCCTTGCCTTTAATGTCAATAAAATAAAATTAGTGTTTACTATGCTAACCGGTATTAGCTCGTATCATGAATATGAAAGGAAAATTTGAAGAAAATATTTTTAAGCAGAAATTCTTGTTTTGTGTTATTTTATTTTATTTATTTTTTATTTTTATTATTTCACTTTTCTAACTTCCACTTACTCTGATTCCGAGCCAATTGTGGGTTTGAGGATATTTCTTTTAAAACTTCAGTTTATTTGCAATGCTTTTTAAAGAAGTAGCTGAGAATTTTGTTAAGGTTTCCGGACACTGGAATTAGAATTCCTAATTCCAGCCTCTATTACTGACAGTGTGACCATAGAGAAGCTTTTTAACTTCCATGTGCCTCAGTTTCCATAGCTTCCCCCACAGAAGACTGTGATAAGAGCTAAGTGAGCCAATACCCAGAAAATACCTAGGATAGCCCTCAATACCTCTTGGAAGCCTCAATTCAAATTTCATATCCTGCAATCTACAGATTTCTGTAGAACTTTAGCCCAATGCTTTCATGGTTATGTGTGAGACTCTGAAACCACAACATTTCAATGAATATATATATATAAAGAGCGTGCTATGCCATCGTCTTTCGTGATTGCTTGAATTTTCACTGGATATAGGATTTGAAGACGGTGACTACAAATAACTTTTTCTGTTTGAACCAAATCTCTTTTGAGACTGTTTATAGATTTCAGGAATGGAGGAAAGAGAGGCAAATTAAAACCCTTCAACTTTGTGGCCAGAGAAGGCTCTCACCTCCCTACCAGTCTCATGGGCCAAGATCAACATGCTTGCTTACTCCACCCTATCAACTGGGAGGTAAAGGGTTTAGACTCTGGAATTGCTACTCCACCCAGCTTCTGTTCCATTTTTAATATACCTTTGTGATAAAATACATTGTATCCATTTAAAAAAAATTCTTGAAGGTGTGGCTGACAGAAAAAAAGCAGTATCCTGCACTGCCTCAAGCATTTAGGCCCTCCAGCCCTGGTCCATGACCCACCCTCTCCAGTCTGGTCTCTAGCTCAGTCTCCACATTTTGTTCAGAAAGAGCAACAGCATTCACAAACCCCAAGACCTGGGAAAATGCCAGAAACTGTCCCTGGCGAACACCCAGGTACGTGAATGAGTTCACAATGACCAGTCACAGAGCAAGTATCAGAATACCTTGTTTTAACCAGCAAAGCTGCTCCTGAAATTCTCCATCAAAAGGCAACATTTGCAAGTCCACTTATTTCCTAAATGCACTGGAAATCTGTTAGAGAATGTTGCCAAGAGTTATTTATTAACAACAAACGTCATTTATGAAGTAACCAAGATCCAAGTGTACCTGTTCTTCAGTTTGGAATTTGGGGACCTGGTTTTCCTTAAAGGAAAACACCACTATGTCATCTAATGTGACATTGCTTGGTTTTCTTTCAGAGAATATTAACGTTTTGTAATGATTTCTATAATCTCTTCCAACTTAAAATTCTCTATGTCTGTCAAAAGTAGTGGAAAAATAGGCCATCTAGCTTAAGAATAAACCCATTTAAGTTAGCTGCCTCTGACTTCTCACTTATCCATAGTCTTTGTGAGGAGGTGCTGTTCTTAGCTTCTCAGATGCTTTCAGCTGATGCTTCACAAGGAAGTTGTCACCACTTCTGTGGTAGACATGACATAAAGAGCCACAATCACCTTAATGTAATATTTTGTAATGTGAGTTTCCTCAGAGATTTTCGTCACCACCCACCCCCCACCATGGCCAAATTTTTCCTTACTTTATTTTTGGCTATGTAAAAAAAAAAAAAAAAAAAAAAAAAACATTACAAAAGGTCAAAGGTGCTTCTGATAAATTTATAGATTCAGACCACCTTCCTCCATGTTCTCTAGAATATAAGGCATTGAATATGATGTTTGTAGTTTGCTCTGAGAAGCATTGATGCCATAACAAGACAACAGTATGAACTACAACTCATGTTCTGTAAACCAAAACTGTAAGACTGGATGTATAGCTCAGGAAGTACAGCACTTTCCTAACATGGAACAGATTCCAACTCCAGCTCAACTGAACCAGGCATGATGGAGCAAGTCTTAGCACTTGAGGCAGAAAGATCATAAGTTCAAGGTATTCCTGATTACATAGTGAGTACAAGGCTACCTCAGGATACCCAAGACCCTATCTCAAAATTAACTAATAAATTAATTAATTGATTAAGATAAAGCACGAGTGGATTTAAAAACAACAACAATAACAACAATAAACCAACAAACAAAAACAAAACCAACAAACAAACACTGCAGGTTAGCTTGGTTTCCTGCCAGTGTCATCCAGCAGATTCTGAATGAGACCAAAGATGCTCAATTTTATGGTGGAATTACTAGAATGTACTGACTGAGGAGGAGAGGCCTGGCTCCAGGGAAACATGAGTTGGTAGCCATCCTATCATCTCCACTAGACATAGAACTCCTCATCGAAGGAATGTACATACCCACCAACTCACCCTGGAAAATTCTTTCTGGAACTAAAGTATCTCACAGGTGACATTTCAGTCATTAATGAAATAGTCATTGTGAGTCTCAACTCACCGAGTTACAAGACTAGAAACACAAACATCAGTAGAATTTTGACCCCATCTCTGACTGAATCCATACTTTCATGTTACTGCAAGCATTTGAAGTCAGAGATACAAAAAAGGTTTGATTCGCAACAATATTATTTTATACTATCAGTGACATGAATGAATGTTAACAGACCATTTGAGATGTCTTAAATATTCAAAGAACTGATAATATTATTATTCATTGTGGGAATCGTGACATTATAAAATGTCAGCGAACATTAAAAACATTGTTACAGTATAAAATAGCTTATGCTAAGAAATATGATAATTTATGTGACATTAGCATCAAACTGACACAGAAATAGAAAAATATTAGTATTTTATGTTAGTAAAGAAATTAATCTATTTTTATAAACCTTGCCACAAAGAAAATTCCACATCTGGGCAGCTTTATTAATGAATTTCTGAAGAATTTAAAGAAAAAATAACATCAATATTATTCAAACTTTCCAGAGAATAGAAAAAGAGAGATAGGGACCACTTCCCTAGAGCTTCCCAATTCAGCCTGATCGTGATGCAAAAATTTATCAAGGATATTCAAGAAATTACACCGAAGGCTCTAGTAATTAAACCAGTCAAGAAATGGAAATAAAAGGAACACAGATTGCAAAGGAGGAGCTAGGGAACTGGGTAAGTGCTAAGAACATTGGCTGCTCTGTCAGAGGAACCGAGTTCCTCTGCACCTATGTTAGTTGGCTTTCAACAACCTATTAACTCCAGATCCACAGGAATGACCCCCGTGTACATGACCTACCTGCATGCACATGCCCATACCTACACATAGATACACATATACTCATAAATAAAGAGTAACCCCCATAGCTACCTGCACACACATGCACATACCTACACATAGAAACACATATACACATGAATAAAGAGTAACAAAAAACGTTTTTAAAGAATCAGTAAGAAAAAAGTTTAATTTCTATTATTTTTAGAATTAAAATAAATTCATTTATTAAACCCATTAAATGCAATATTTAGATTCTATAACCAAATTAACTTGTATGTTCTAGGTAAACAATAAACAAAATTAAACTTTTAAAAAAATAATAATTTTGGTAGACAAAAGTATACTTTTTAACAAAAATATGCAGAATAACATTAAAAAGAAAAGAAACAAGAGCAAATAACCATTTTACTAGAGGTTGATTGTTCACAACATATAATGCCAGGACTTGAAACTCTGAGGTAGGTAGATTACTAGAAGTTTCAGACCAGTTACACAGCTGTATAAAAAGACCCTGTCAAGGAAAAGAGAGAGAGAGAGAGAGAGAGAGAGAGAGAGAGAGAGAGAGAGAGAGAGAGAGAGAGAGAGAGAGAAAAGAAGGGCTACCTCAAAAATTATGAAAACTAAATAGGACTAGTGCTTAAAATAGATACAAATCAAAGCAAATGCAATTCACGTGGTCTTTTCTTTTCTTTTAAAAGTAGGATCTCACTACTTAGTCTTAGATGGCCTAGAACTCACTATGTAGATCAAATTGGGATTGACAGTCATAGAAATCTACCTGCCTTTACCTCTTGGGTACTGGGATCAAAGGTTTAAGCCATCATTCACAGTCCATAGTCATTTTTAATCATTGTGTTCTTTAAAATGCATCCAAGTCTTTCTTCTTCATCATCTTATTAGCAAAGGCAGTTGTTTGAAAAGTTTACAGTGATGCGCTGATAGCATGGACTAAGAATGGCCTTCAGGAAACATTCCATGGAAATCTTTGGGTTTATGTCTTATAGGGCAAGTGTAAAATGAGCATAAGTTAATATGTGATAATTTAAAAATCTCTTACATAATCTTACATGAAATCAAGATAGCTTCTTGATGTAGAATATCTTGGAGTACATCACACAGAAATTTACAAGGTGCTTAGGATAGTGATTTTGAAGTAATAGTAAACTTCTGACTGCTACCTTAGACTGCCAGGGTTAGAGTCCTCAAACACTGTCTTATGGTATGATGAATTTGCTAGACCCCCAGGCCAACTGCAAATCCTCTCTTCATTCCTCTAGACTTTCCATACAGCTCCTCACTCAGAACAGTTCCAGCTGTCTATGGGAAGGCTCCACAAGACAAAGGGCTAGGATTTGGCCATGTACACACAGACCACAAATGAATTACCCAGAGTATGTTGGCAGAAGGTCTTGAGCAGAAGAACATGGGAAAATCTCCACAGGTTGCCAATGGGTTATGAAAACTGTGAGAAAAGAGAAATTGAAAAAAATCATACAGCATAACTCACATAGACAACATGTGCACATTCCAGTCAATTCACTTCATAGACATGATCTCATTGGTCTCCCCAACATCCCTACAAGGAAATGAGGGGGACAAGTATTACTCCACCCTTTAGGACAAAGCTCCATCCTTCCGTCCCACATGTGGCTATGAGTGGGTGGAACACATTTAAACAGGGGAACAAATTACCATCTCCCTTGCTTGTATTACTGACCCTTCAGTATGTGGGTGAGCAAGTTTGCTTCTCCCTGCATGAGGCCACACAATTCCCAAAACAAGTTGTCTGAAATGTTGAGGGACTGAGTCATTGGCCAGCGGTAATTCTCAAACAACTGCTGGTTTTTTTCTCAGCCATGGCCTGGCCATGCTACCTTGGATACATTACAGCATGTAATGAAAGTGCCTGGGATGATATATTCCTCACTGCTGCAGAGGAGACGTAGAAAGGAAAGATGGTTGTGACTATGGAATTGGAGGCATCGGTGCCTTTGTACAGACACTGGGCTAAAGACAAATTCAGACACCAGCATAGTAGTTCATTGGCCACACAGAAGTTCTACCAGAGCATAAAATAGATCTCTACTTGTCAGGTTTTATCTTGTTTTGTAAAGTGATATTGCCCATCACAACATTTTTCACTTCTTTCAAATGTATACTATTTTTAAAAGACATCAGAGCTAGGTAGGGTGGTGCCTGCCTGGAATCACAGCACTTGGGAGGTGGAAATGGGGTTGTAATTTCAAAGTCATCTTCAGCTACAGGTAGTCTGAGGCAAGCCCAGGCAACAAAGGACCCTGTCTCAAAATAACAAGATAAAATAAATAGTAAATAAATCTGTGGATGAATTGTCCAAATTCTCTATCAAAAAACAGTGACCAGACTGTTGAGGAAAATTCATTGGAAAAGAAAGCAGTATAATAAGAATTAATTAGATGTGTCCTTCCCATTAGGAAACACAGGACAGTTTATTCGGAAAGCAGCTCATTAGGGCTTGCTTGATTATTTTATACTTAAAAGTCTATTTAGATTTCTTTCTGTCTCTGTTAGAAATAAAGTGTATCATATAAAAAGGGGCAAAAATATTATGGTCCATATAAATGCGGACACACATACTTAACTCTCCCCGTGAGGCTACCTGCTGTGGATAAAGACCCCAGCAGCTTCTGGCAGTCATCTGAGATCACCACCCTGTGTGGCATAATAATGCATTATTTCACTAAAGTTTTCAGATCCTGAGAAAAACAGTCTGAAGAGTAAGATTTCTGAGCCAAACTTACAATTCTCTAAATCCAAGATGTGCCCGAAAACAGTCATTTGATAATTGTCCGAACCCTAGAAGATCGGTTTATGAATATGCAATAATATTTCCCCTGGCTGCTCTTCTCTGTGTTTAATACAGGTGGCAGTTGGGCATATAGGAAATGGCATTTATATAAAAGTCAAGGAAAGGTCAATCAGGGAATAGCAACCTCCCCCTAATGTCGTGTTACTATTTGCTCTCTATAATGCTCAGGAACTAGAAGACTCATATCTGTTCAATAGATGTGGAAAGTCTTCTAGGACCGTCTGCCACTACCTCACATCAGACTAACCTGCTGGGATCAGCAACAAAAAGGAAGGCTAACCCTCTATAGTCAATAGAGTCTGAACGCTTACTATTCCACCCACTCTGTGTAGGACCCTAAGCAAGTGTCCCTCAACCTCCTCTGTCAAGTGGAAGAAGTTATTTCCATGGATCATACCAGAATATTCTTCTCTGTTTGTGAGTCAGTTCTCATGAATAAAAAGGGTCCCATCTGTCCTGACACAGCATTTGTGAAGTCAGAGTCTCTTTTTAGGATAAAACAGAAAGGCAAAACATCTGCAAGATTTATTACTGTGGCTAAATGATACATGAATATGGTTTGGGATATCTTTTGAATGTCAACAGAATTTTCCATTCCTGGATTACTTCATTAGCAATTCTTACCTCACCTATCCCTTGTTGAAATATTCCAGTACCTCTAGAATTATAGCCCCTCTCTCTTTTTCATCCATTAAAAAAAAAAAACCTCTTGTATCATTCCCTCGGTGAAATTTTCACACCAGTAGCCTTGTTCCCTAGAATCCAAACAGGACGGAAATAGCCAAGGTATAAAAATAAAATTAGAAAAAAAAGATTTGTGCAAAGAAGAAAACAGTTTAGAGGAGGTGGGAGCGTTTGCTGATGGCACAGTGTATTTAGTCTAGAAATCCAAACTTTGAAGTGTGGCTTAATAAAAGTCCTCAGGAATATGAAAGACCAGCTGCTCTTTATTTTCCCCAAAGATGAACCCCCCTGAGGAAACTGTCTTCAATTAAAACAGCAGGTGGCAATTTGATTTCAACCCAAGGAAGAATTTCCTGGTTGGGTCTCTGAAACAAGGCACCATGGAAGATGCTCACCACCTCCCAAGAGTATGGAAAAGCTCAGAGCAGGCTTGTATTCAGGCTCATGTTGCGAATATTACATTCATTGTCTCCTTTCATCTTGCAACAACTCTCTGAGGGAAGCATCATCATTTCTCTCATTTTAAAGATGACACTAACAAGGCGGGTGCAGTGAGCTGGGTTCCACCGCCAGCTCCTGTCACCCCTGCTTTCTGCTTTAGATTGGTTCCTGTATAGGTAGTTCTAGTTTGTAACATGACAGGAGCTTTTGGATTCGACCTTCAAGTGTAAGAAGATGTTTATTATACAAAGAAATATAATCTGGTGTTGTTCATCTTCACCATCTCCCAAGTCATTGAAAATGGCTTCCGTGATTTTGAATTGGATAGAGAGTGTAGATGGTAGAAGGATGTGTCAGATTAGCGACCTTGGGCTTCCTACTCAACCTTTCTCATGTTCAGCTTCTTCTTTTACCTGTTCAGCGATGTTTACTGAGCATTTACTTATAACAGAGCTTGAATGGTAAATAAAACCTGGAAAACAAAATTAGTAACTTTCTCCCAGAATTTCTTTGCTTTTTACTCATGGACCATGAGTTTTCTCCCCAGTTTCCCATAGGTGCAAGGTGTTTAGGGTACAGAAAAAGCTTCTGCCATTAAGTGTTGTGATCCTAGAAAGAATGGAGATTTGTTTGACTTCTGTACAAATGGTGGGGGGTTTTGGTTTTGGGTTTTTGTTTGGTTGGTTTGGGTTTTTTTAAAGTCCAGAGAAAGAAATCTCCACCAAGGTCATCATTTTTATTTTCACTCTCAAACTTTGTCCACATTTCTATTATGTGCTTGCTATGCTTTAATTATTCTTATGCACGCCTTTCTTCTCTATCAGACGCCAAATAGTGGAGGACAATATCTATCATTTGCCATTTTCTATGTTCACCAAAGTTGTACCAAACCAGGGCCTGGAACACAGTAGCCACTCGTAAAATATTTTATGAATGAATGAATGTCCTTCATTGGGGGGAAAAAAGAAAATCACAGAATATAAAATATAAATTGGAACATATTTAGCATATTAAGACTGAAATTTTATTGTGTTCTGTTTGCCTTCAAGCCTGTCGTGAAGCAGGTAATATAAAACCAGTGCTCCACGAGACTGTGTTTAAAGCATTGATTTACAAGGGCTCCCCCCTCGTATTTAATTACTATGTAACTAGCATACCTTGAGACAGTACTAGATAGTTTATATGTTCTCTAAAACACTGAAGTATAATCTAGGGGAGACAGCGGCTATCATTCTCATTTTAAATATATAGGGATGGGATAAAAATTCCCATTGTTCTCTCTAACTATCAAAATAAACAGTATTCAGGTTGAAATCTATCATTCTGTTGGCCTTCCTAAAGTGGGTGAAGGATGCTATTGGTTTGTCTAAAATATATGAGTCTGAAATCTGTAGACAGACCCGAGGCTATTCCCCAACTTCTGCTTATTACTCTCTTCAGAGCAGCTAAACATCTTCGTCCTACTCAACGGAACCATAGCCTGCCTCTGCAACACTTCCTGGAGCTTGTCAGTATTTATTTTAATGATAGAGTCGTCTCTTAAGGTAGAGTTGCATGTTTGCTTTATACTGTCTGAATTTGGCACTTTGTAAAGTCATTTTTCTGAACAGGAATTGTGCTTCCATTACCTAATTGCAAAAAGTTGCCAGATTGTAAGAAGGTACTGGGAAGGGGGGTGTGCAAGAACTGAAGTCACTCTTGAGGTCTCCCTCTTTGGAGGAATGGAAAGATTTCTGGACTGGATTGGTATGACTGTGTTGGCATCCTGTTCATTGGTGTAATTACAGAGGAAAGGAGAGAATGAGCAGAGAGTGAAGGACCTTGCTCTGCTGCCCTCTCCCTCCAGTAATACTTAAACTGAATAATACCATTCATAAAGGAAGCCATTGTTGGTATTCTATCAAGCTGACATTTTTTTTAAAAATATTCTTAGTATATCACTTTGGTGCCTCACTTAAATAAAACAGGAGTGTGTCCCAAAGACTATTTCACAGAACATAAATTCGAGCAAATCTGCGATCAACTAAAGTCGAGGAGACACCGTTAAGGTTAAAAGTAGTCCCTCATTTTAATAGGTTTCTATATTATCTCATGCCTTTTGACGCTTAAAGAGAAATAAATACCACTCAGCCCTAATTTTATTTATTTGATTTTAATTTAAAATATTTGTCAGATGTGGGAGATGCCTCAGGAGTTAAGGACACTAGCTGCTCTTCCAGAGGACCCAGGTTTGATTCAGAGCTGTCTGTAACTCCAGTCCTAAGGTATCTGATGCTTGGCTCTGGCCTCTGTGGGCACAAGGTACACATATGCACAGACATGCATGCAGGCAAAACACCATTTACAGTATACACACATACACACATGCGCTTGTGCTCTCTCTCTCTCTCTCTCACACACACACACACACACACACACACACACACACACATTTCAGACTTAGACAAAAAATATATTTGTAGCTGGGCATGTTCTTAGAGTGTTCTATGGAACTAGTTCCCTAAAATATGCATGCTGAGAAAGACTGATCTGTCTGTACTACAGAAAATTTTAGGTCATAGATATTTTTCAAATGCATTATCATTTTTAAGTATATAGATCCGGAAATGTTCTGAATTTATTTTGTTAATCACTGCATTGGATCTCTCGGAACTAAGATAATATAAGGATGAAGGGTAAACATAAGGAAGAAGGTAGAAGTTCTTTCAGCTGGCTGCAATGTGGTTCTCATTGGCTTCCTTTTTGCTTTGGGAAGTAATTAATTTTTTGCTTTAACCCATAACACTCCACAGATAAAAACAATCTTTCCCAAAGCTGCTGTTACTTGAAGAACACAACTGGGCAGCTGTTAAAAATCTATGGTGTCAGCAAGCACACTATTTCTTCTAGACAACACTTTCTGGCCAATACATAAGAATCCCTTCAAGGGTCTTCTACATAGAGAAGAAGACCATGAGTTGAAAATTAGCTAATTTGTCAAATTCAATTAAAAAAAAAAAAACCTCCTACTTAACTGTTAAAGATGAAATTGCACAAATGAATTAGTATGATCAAAATACTGTGTCAAGTATGCCTTCTAAACCAGATGCATCCACACAGACATATATACACACAATGGAAGAGACTTTTCACATTAAAGACAGAAAAGATGTTGTAGGTGACCTTACCACCAAAGGGTAAGTCATAATAGGAAGAATGCCCATAGAGAGTACCCAACTCAATTGGGCGAGCTAAGGCAAATGTTTTTGTTCTTCTTGGCTTTTGTTCTCATTTGCCATGGAAAGGTTAAAGAGAAGAATATCATCTAACACCTTGGGAAGCAAGTGGTCCATAGGTCACCATTGGCAGCCTTGCCTGAGATCTTACTACAGTTGTGGAAGTTCAGTACTCAACTAAGACCTCCCTAATGCATCTGCATTTATGTGACTCGGCTCATGAGCTAGAACATCATTTCTAACCATGTCTCCAACACATCAGGCCACTGAGCTACATCTGTTAACTCCAGCAACTCCGTGGTACCTTCTAAGAGTACAATGAGCATTAGGAATTTCTAGTTTTAAAAGAAATAATAATTTGCAGTAAGGCTTCTGGGGCCCAGAAAAAAAAAAAAAAAAGGTGAGTTCTCTAAAGCCTCACAGTTAAATAGGAACAGGACTCCAAAGGTCATTATTGGTTCCATTGTACTACTTCAAAATTATATTACCAAAGTGGTGGAATAATTTGTCGAGTATTAATGTTACAACAAATGAACAGCAATGCTTTTCTTCTCGTTAAGAAAAAAGTTTTTTTTTTTTTTTTTTACGTTTACAAATACCCACTTTTAAAAGAAGTTTCGTTATTCCTGGGAATGTTTAGAGAAGAATTGGGTTAGCCCGGCTTTCATCCTTTTATAGGTAGTAGAGAGCCTCTGCACACAGCGCAGGTGCTTACTACGCTCTCCACTGTCTCTCCACCTGTCTCCCAACCACACCCTCCCCTTTACACACAGCAGCACCACAGCATGTGTAACTCAATTATGAATGAGGACGAAAGCCACACGGGTTCCAGAGTACACTGTGTGACCAAAGCCCGCTTTAATTCACAGTCCCACTAGCAACCAGCATTTATCACACCTAAAACCGAAACCTTCTGTGTTGGATGATGAACTAGAGCAGAAACAAAATAGGTGATGTGTCTCTCTTTTCACTTCATGACAGCCTATCCTTCTCAGTTGTGTTCTTGTTCCTCTTCGTTTTGTCATTGATGGTAACCCAAACAAGGGGACAGACTACTACCAGAGTAAGAAGGTGTGGCAAGCCGTTTGCGTCAACACCGGAGCATCATGGGTTTTGCTTAGCTAGCCACAGGAAGGCTTCAGTTTGCTTCATCACTATCCACCTTCTGCCTAGAAAAAATCCCGTATTACTTTAGTTAAAATATAGAACAAGAAAAGGACAACCATTTCATGATACCTCATTGTTCTTTTGAAAATGATATTTGCCTCTCTTAGTATTTTACATAATTTGCATCAGAGATCTGATAAATGTAGTGTGTTCAATCAAAAGTTACTTTAGTATTTCTTTGATGCTTGATAAATCTAAAATATCTTAACCACTATTGGATTATTGGCTTTATTTTGCTATAAATATGGTTATAATGACTGTATTTTGTCATTGCTTTTAATATCTCTGACTTATGCAACATTTCAGGATGTTTTTGTGGCTAGCATACTATTTTTCTTGAGTGTTACAAGAGTAAATAATTTATAGAGTTTCACTAAGTGGTAATTAAAAAAATCTAGCATGTGAATAGAAACCTTAAGAGTTGAGGAAAATGCAAACTCTGCTTTCAAAAAAAAATGTTTACTATTGGCAGATTCTGATAAAAGGTGTGTGTAGAGGATATAATTAACATCTTCTCCAATCAAATTGTCCTTTTCCTTTTTAATAGCAGTTCTTAAAGATATCTTAAACTACAGTAAGTCTGTCCAAACACTAAATAAAATTTCATAAGGAGATTCTGCTACAGTGCTACTAGAAGCCCAGAGCCACGTGTGCACACAATACAGTTTCTGGTAACATATAAAAATTAACTTCAGTAATATATTTATTTAACCTGATATGTTGGAAATATTATTCATTATGTAACCAAAATAAAATTTTCTGAGATATCTTAGTTTAGTTATATTAGTTACAGTAACCTTCACAAAACATTTTAATCTTAAGACATTAGCAAAAAATGGTTAGGATTTAGAGAAACTACTACCATTTTTTTATACTATTATGAAAGCCATTGTTGGTGATAAAAATTACATAACCCTTAAGATAATTGAATTGTCATGGTCTCTTGTTTTTGTATGAATAAATCCCAACAGTAAACGCAAAATAATTTCCTCCTCAGCAATTACTCATTCTGTGAATAAGATTTTCAGTTAGTGGTCAAGTTTCTCCATAAAATATTAAGATAATTAAAAATAAAACAGACCACAAAATGTTCTCACTCTCACTCTCTTCCCCTACTGTCTCCCACTGGAATTTGTTTCTATCACAGAATCACCACAATTTGTAATTGTTGATGTTGTTGGCTTGTTGAAGTTGTTGATGATCTGTTGGTTTCTTTTCCTGTATATCCTATAAAATATAAATTCCATACAACCAGAACCAAAGGTTCTTTCCACTCTATTCAAACTTCTCACATCCTTACCTAACACATACAAATCACTGAATATTTGAATATTTTTAGGAAAAATAATTATCAGGCAAGGTAAGAAATCCAGAAAGCCAGATAATGAAAATCATTTTAGTTTTTCGAGACAGGGTTTCTCTGTATATCTCTGGCTGTCCTGGAACTCTGTAGACTAGGCTGGCCTCGAACTCAGAAATCCGCCTGCCTCTGCCTCTCAAGTGCTGGGATTAAAGGCATGCGCCACCACTGCCCAGCTGAAAAACGTTTTCATTAGTAATGCTGACATCAGAGCAACTGAGAAGAGAGCAAACATGAAAACCATCTGCTTCTGTAGCACTTCCAGTTCCTGGACTTTACATTTCCAGATGTTCTCCAGATGAGTAAGGTTTAAACCTTGACCAGTACCCTAGCCTTCAGGGTTCAGAAGAATGTCTAGGGGTTTCTATCACCAGAATCCTGGACCAGGAAGAGATGGTCTGACTTCGATTACTCTCACTACAAGCAGCCAATAGCACGGAGTCTGAAGGAGAACTGGATGTAAGGTTAGAAGTGGAAGATGCCTCCATGTGAAATATCCCTCTAAGTGGACATATGGAGGGTTCATAGATACCAAAGGCCTGTTGGCATGCAGCCAGCAGGGAACCCACCCAACTTCCCACACAGCGAGAGTGATCAGCCTTTATAAGCTCCCAGGCTGCACAGCAGATGTACACGATAGCAGAGACTAAGGCCAGCCATAATCAAGCCAGATTCAGACTTTCAGATCCATATCTCAAAGTCTAAAGTTTCAAAACCAGGAACATTATTATGGAACTCATCTGATACACAGGGCATGACATGAGATCTATTTTGTAACACTCTCATCAATTCGCTCTCTCAAACACATTTTTTTCTTGATATTTTGCAGTGGAAAACAGTAACAATTAATATAGTTGTTAAAGACAAAACCCTATCGAAAGTACACAAAATTAAATTAACACACAATATATCCAAGTGTCTGTGAAATATTCCCTATAAGTTATGCAAGACATTAAAGGGGTAGTGGCTATGAAGATATGTTTGGCATGATGATGGCTAATAAGCTATGGATTTATGACTCAGAATTAAATTAGTCATATTAGGAAGTTAAAAGATAAATTCACAAATTATTTCATATGTTGGCATTCCCCTAAGGAGAACCGGGAGGCTGAGATAAAAACATGTTTAGGCAGTTAACTGAATATGCTTTAGCAGTGGAGAGAGGGTTTGAGAATTTTCCAGCACCTAGGGGGATCACTGGCTTTAGAAATACAGAATTCTAATCACGAGAATTGTAAATTCTTACTGATGAAATATAATAAAAATCTTTACATACATAAGATTTATTGCAGTTGTTCACATCTGGAAGGCAAATCTCTCTGAATACATGTGTGAGCCACGCTTTCCCTCTAGGTTTTATGTCTCTTTACACAAAACTGGTTTCTCCCCTTACTGGTAGCAAGTACTAAGAATACTTTACAAGCTACAACTACACATATTCTACTAAGAGAAATAGCAAAATTGATATCAGAGAAAGACCTAAAATAAGCAATTAAGTCACGGTTCAAACAGAAATGTAGTTAAGATTATCACTAGGCCACTTGGTTATGAAGAAAAGGAGACAGAAAGCCAGCACTACACTGGAATTAATTTGGAACCGGTAATTAATTTGGAGAGAGTAAACATAAAGAATCTCATTTAAAAAAAAGAAAAAGATACAATAAGAGCCTGGCATGTAGCTGAGTAGTACAGTATTTGCCTACCATTCTTGAGTCCCCATATTAAGTCCACTGGACCAAAGAAAAAATATACAAAAAGTGTCCCTAATCTCTGCCACTCCATCTTGTTTTCTCTGTGGCACTCACGCTCAGAAAAGCACTTTGTGTGTTCACTTGTTGAAAGCATGTTTATTGATTACAGTGATGTCCCTCTACCCTTGTACACATCCTGTGTAAGTGGCATCCAGTCTATGTGCCCAGGGCCTAGAACACAGTATCAGCTGAATGACAAATACTGGTGTCAGTAGTGACTAACAGGGATGGCTTCTAGAAGAGTGTCATTAGGGGAGAACAGAGTGCAGTTCTTGAAACAAGCAAGGCTCTAGGTAGGAGAAAAACAATGGAAGCCAAAACCAAGTCCACCAGGAGAACAGTTCTGGGCTAGTGTCTAGATTTTTCCAAATGGTAAATGTTTAAAACTTTAAAAAGACTCCTCAATTGTTTATGATGCCCCCTGTGTATCACATACATCCAAGCTGCAGCCACAGAAGGTTCCTTTTCCTCCTTCCCCACAGCCAGGCCAAGTTCCAAGGACTAGTTTAGCCAGCACCCTCTCATCTGGACCCCTCCCTTCCACTCGCTACCAACTCCCAGAACAAGCTTAGCTTTGTTTGAACAATGGCAATAGTCTGTGGCAGCAGTTCTGAACCTATGGGTTGTGAGCCCTTTGGAGAATGAACATCCCTTTCACAGAAGTCATCTTAGACCATCAGAGAACACAGATACTTACATCATAATTTATAACAGTAGCAAAATTACAGTTATGAAGTAACAACAACATAATATTGTGGTTGGAGGTCACAACAACATGAGGAAGCATTAGGAAGGTTGAGAACCACTGGTCTATGGGTTTATTTTTCAATGTAGCAAATCAACCTGCCCAAGGTGTGATTTTCAATCCCAGTTCTCCCTATAGATAAATAAACCACTGTCCCAGTCTCTTTGTCTATGCAGCGAGGGGCTGAGAGGAAACTATCTCCATGTCCTCTTCTACTGTCTCATACAGAATCATAGGATGCTTCTGTCCCAACACTACTCCAACAGGATGATCAAAGGTCATTTTCTTCTAATGTGACTAAGCAGATGACTGTGGAGACTTCTCTCAGAGCTTCATTCCAACAGATACAGACATTTCTTCTTTGGCTTTATGTTATTTTCTCAAATATATTTGTTATTTTGCTAATTTTCTATTCTGAGAAAAGCTTTGAATATAGTAACTTGTAGGACTGGTGAGATAGCTTGGTGAGCAAAGTGCTTTCGATACAAACATAGGACCCTAGTCCCATCCCCAGAGTCCATTTTTAAAAATATCTGGATGTGCATGCTTGTAATGTCATAGTTGGGCCCGTAGAGCCCACTCTGAAGCCCGTCTCATCTAATTGGTGAGCCTCAGGTTCCAGTGAGAGACTAACTCAAAAATCAAAAATTTTGGTGAGTAGCACCTGAAGCTGCTGTCCTTAGCCCTATGCATGTGCCTGTGCATGCACAAACACACACACAAACAAACACACACACACACACACACACACCAGTATGCACAAAAACACACAAATATATGACTATTCAAGTAAGTTCTTTTTAACTTGTGTTTATAAGAAAGCTTTCTCACACAAACTTTTATACCTCAGAAGTATCTTTTAAGCAACCTCTAGTAAAATCATGCTTAAAACGTGTATTGGAATTACCGATTGTCAACAGCTAGGTGAATGAAAAAAAAAAAGAACATTAAAGCAGGTCCTCGAATCCTAAGGTGTGCCTGGGGTGCAGGCATGTGAATGGGCAGACTCTGCTGTCCTTAGAATAGAAAGAGTCCTAAGGGTTTGCATTTCCAACACTGTCCCACATGACATAGAAGCTACTATTCAGGGAACTCAACAGGCAGCCTGGACAGCCAGAAGATCCAAGACATCTAGAAGTTTAGGAAATAAGATGCTGAATGTTGGTAGAAATCCACAGAAAGCAAAGTAAATGTATCTATAATTTAATTTCAATGAACAGAGACTTTGTTTCTCTAAAACAGACACAACTTCCTCTACCCTTTTCTCTTCTTGCCTAACACTATCCTGCTTCTTGCTCTCCCAAGACAAAGTAACAATAGAGTTACTTCACCTGCAATATTCAGGTTCCCATAGAATCCTCGGGTAATTCCAACACACAGCCAGGTTTTAGAATTGTTGCAAGAGTTTATTTGTTCACTTAGCATATTTATAGTTCCCCTGTTACAGGTTAAAGAGTCCTCAGAGGGCCTAACTTTCATCATTTCTGTAGGCAATCTGTATTTTCCATTCACAAGTGCTGATTTATGTCATTGGGAACCCTTCACAGTAGCAAATAGAGAGTTCTTTGTGTTATTTCCTTCTTGGGATATTCATGCTGCTTTAGAATCCATGAGAAGAGCTTGCAGACCACTATATTTTATTTATACTATATTTCATTATAGTTGAATTATTTGCATACATTCGTATGAGAATCTTTTCTCAGTGATTCCAATAAGACAAATTACAAATAGCAAAGTTCATGCCTTTTTCTTAAGTAGTTAGTAAATAAATCTATCATTGCCCAGGGGTAATGGTAAGGCATGATAGGACAGCTCGTACAACAGCATTTGTATTGAGGCCTCAAGAGAGAAACCTATCACAATACAATACAATGCTGAGAGAAATGCAATACAAGATAGATCACCTGATATGCATAAGTCTACATACAAGAATGTGATTCGTGTTCTTAGAATGACAGTGTGTCCAAAGTTCATTTACTCATAGTAAGTGAGAAACCTTCATTCCTATTTGGGGAATTTATAAACCCTGCATCCAGGTATGACCTTTAGGGGGGCTTAATGAACACAATGAAGGTTGAATAATGGCTTTATTTATTCAATTCATTTAGTTTGTCATTTTACCAGAGTAGAAAAAAATAAGATGATGAATAATGCTTGTTTTCCAATGTCAAAATCTTTTTTGCTCAGCTTACTTTATATCTTTGTACCATCTTTCTATTCTATCTTCATAAATATCTTGGACATTTAAAAAAATCCAAATTTTCTCTAACAACAACTACACTAATCTAAGGACTAGGTAAATAAGTTAATGCTAGGCTAGGAAAAATATGTAGCCTATATGCACATTTTGAAAATGGAAAAAGCAAAAGAGGCTTGACCCTCCCATAACCCCACCTCACTCACCTCCAAAGAATCCATGGAGGTTTGTGTCTATACCTGCTCTCCTCAGTTCTGGAAAAATACAGCATGAACTCTCAACACCTGGAAAGAGTGTTCATTTCCAGGTCAAGTCTTTCATTTTCCTAATGATCTTACATAGAAAATCATGGGGGGATTTCTCAGTGAGAAGTATCTTTCTTTGTTGGGGTTCCCCCCCCCTTTTTGTTTCCTTACCTAGAATACAGGTATGGCAAGCTGTAAGTTCAGAGTCGTTTTCTGAAATAGGACATGCTCTTCCAGACCTGAAGAGAATGAAAGGAAAACTGCCCAATTCTGATTATAATTCAAGCCTTAGGCTTATGAAACTTCAAATATGTTTTCATAGCCCGATGAACATGGTGAACAGCTCTGACTCCTTAGCTGGCTAGAACTTCCAGCAGAGACTTTGTCAGTTGCCTTCTGTGAGGAACATAGATTACTCTATTCAGTCACCTTTGCGTGTATATTTTTGTGTCTTATCAAAATAACTGACCCTCACATCTGATCATTCATTTTATTGGAATCCCAGAACAAAACTATCCTCATATAAAGTGTCAAGGAAGCAAACTCAGTGTATGTGAGGGTGCTGCACCAGTCTTGTTGGATGGTAAGTGTCTTGGATTTGACGTGTGTGTGTGTGTGTGTGTGTGTATGTGTGTGTGTATTTATGTATGTATATATGTATGTGTGTATGTGTGTATATATGTGTGTATGTATGTATGTATGTATGTATGTACATATGTATGTATATGTATGTGTGTGTGTGTGTCTCTGTGTATGTGTGTATACACACACATTTGGGCCAACATGCAATGAGGCAGACAATCTAGTAAGGTAAAGTAGATTTTTAAAAACTTGAGTGAAGGAAAAGAATTACTAGAGTAGAAAAGTGAAAGGGAGTGTTGAGGAAAGGGGTTATGATTGCGCGTCATCCTGGCAGACTGCACTGTTGCAGGAGGCAGGCCCCAGAGAGTGGCCTATTCTTTCTAGTAGCCCAAGAAAAATGGTAAACATGATCAATTATTTTGTCTCTGTCTCTCTGTTTCTCTTTCTCCTTCCATCCCCCTCTCTCTTCTTCCCTCTCTCTTTTCCTCCCTCCCTCCTTCCATCTTCTCTATCTCTAGTCCATCATTGACACAAAAGGTAGCGTTTCTTTACTCTAAGGAAAAGGGTATTAACATAGCACTTACCGAATAGGGCCACGAAGTCTTGAGTTCTCAGGTGGTGAGTTTAATTTTATACCCATCCAAAGAACCTGACTGCTTTAATTGGTGTAGAAACTGGAGAGCTTCAAGCTCACCATGGTCACCTTTGCTCTCTCCTGGAAGCCTCCAGTTCTTCATAAAGGAGCAAACGTGCTTAACTGTCTTTCTGACATGCATGGCCAGTGTGCTCAAGGACGGGTCACTGGGCTGTCCCCTGCTTCCTTCTCATTTGAGTTCTAATCTATTGGGGAGGGAGTTTGACATGTCAGGGAATCCACATACAGATTAATAAAATAATAATTAATGTTAATTGTACACTTACACAGCTCTAAGACTAACAACTCTCTGAGATAGATGTGACTGTTTTGTCCTTGTAGAAACAGAAAAGTTAAATTACTTCTATCCAAGTCATGGAGTTAACAAATGGCTAAGTCTGTATTTAAACCCTCAAATTCCCACCCCAGAGTTCTCTTTGCTGTGAATGGCAGTGTGCATGGCAGTGTGCACTTGCTTCACCCTTACAGTTCATACACATTCCAGGTAGTGCCATTTGTGACTTCCCTTTCTTTGGTTTGGCCTGATTTCTCTTCTAATAAAAAGAAGAGGGGAGGAGAAAAATCGCTGAGGTTGTCTGTGTGGCCCCTACATCTTCTTGACTCCTTTCTCAAAGACATGGCCACTTAATGTGATGAACAGACATTTGAGGATACACTGGGCAAGCCCTGCCCTAGAACTGGAAACTGAAGAAGATGCCAGATGCCTCAAGACAGTCTGTGGTCAGAGACATAACTCAGGAAGAGCGTCTCTCCCCCATTCTCTGTTTCCCCTTCATTATTGGGTCTCAGTTTGCTTTTGCCCACATCAAAAGCCAAGATACTCAGTTCTCCACTTAGTCCATGGTTCACCCTGCCAAAAACTCACCAGCCTGATGATAAAACCTTCCGCCTGAGCCTAGAGCCCACTTCCTCCGCCCTGCTTTGATCTCTTTAGAATTTTTCTTTTTCGGAAAAACCATACTGGCAAGCACACCAAACTCCTTCTACATACTTGGGATTTTACAGTGGCTTTTTTGGAACTCTGCTGGATTTTACATGTCAGTCGATCTCGCCTGGATAGAACCCCACAAGGACCTGCTGACACCTCACGGCACAATTTCACAAAATGTTCTAGGAAAAGATAATTTTCTAATTATAACACCAAATTCTGCTTATGAAGGCATTTTCCAACCACTCCATCTCCACTGGTGGAGCAGTCTGAGGGTGTAATTGGACCCAGGACACATACTTTCTTTTCCTTTCTCCCTGTCTAATTCATTCTTTCTCACTTCTTTTTTTTTCTTTTGTAATAGAAAATATTAAATATTGTCTAGAAAACCAGCTTTGCTTTCCAAATGCTCGCAGAGAGTGCACCCGTAAAGAAAGGCTATTTT
Source organism: Grammomys surdaster (assembly GCF_004785775.1). Lineage (NCBI taxonomy): Eukaryota > Metazoa > Chordata > Mammalia > Rodentia > Muridae > Grammomys > Grammomys surdaster. Next base: position 2,540,549 of record NW_021621192.1, read on the forward strand.
CCTCACATGCACACCCAAAAGCAATGGTCCAGGCCCTTTCTCTCGACCCTTTGGATTAGGACCCCAAAGGAACATAACCTATTTCAACCCCTTGACCCTTTCTGCTCCTTCCTCCCCTCAGCCTTCAGACCTTAGTTGATATTTACCTTCAGATTAGCTTTCCATAAAATACTTTCAAACAAATGGGGAATGAAATAGCACTTATTGGAGCCAGAGAGATGTGGTGGGATGTGGAGAAAGGATGCTGACAGGTAAGTGAGCACAGCTGGACAAGGGTAAAGTAACCAATGCTTCAAAGCAGCTAGTAAAGGATATCATGATAACTCCTAATGTAAAGAAATGATGTATTTCTGGGGTGATAGATACAGTAATCACCTTGATCTAGTTACTATTCATTCTGTACTCAGATTGAAACATGGCACTGTACCTTATAAATATGAGCAATTATTATGTGTCAGTTAAAAAGCATGTTTTATATATACTTTACATATGTGGTGTGTGCATACATAATATATTATAGTATGCGTATATTCCTTCTCAGATTCTCCATACCAGTGTTACCCAGCTGTGGCCTGTGGATTCTCTATATCCAGGAACCAGAGACAAAAATTTTAAAGAAACAACTAGAAGCTACCTGTGTGCTGAAATTTTAAGTACCCCTATAAAAATAGGGTACTTAATGTCTTTTCTATAGAAAATTTTATCCTCCTTCATATAGGTCTTCCCATTTTCTTATGATACTTACAATTCACCTATTAAATGTTTACTCACTCCATAAAACCGTAAGTCTGAACAGCACAAAGACATTACTTATTAGCTTAAATAAGTGCTCAATAAATATGTTCTGATCCAAACAGATGGAAATAAATAGTTAAAAGCTATCTTTTCTCTTAAGGAATCCTTAAGTTTAAGAATTAATGTAACTTCACTTTTAAAGGAAAACAATCAATAAAGCAATTAAAAGACATTTATATGAAGAACTTAACTTTTGAAGTTATAGCCATGACTTGGGCAGGGGAGATGATTTGATGGTTAAAGAGCTAAGCACACAAGCATCAGGACCAGAATTCAAATACCCAGCCAGGACCCACATACATTTTTGGGTGACAATCTGCCTATAATTTTAGCCTCAGAAGAAAAGGTTCTCCAGAGCAAGCTAGCTAGCAAAAGAGCCATACTGGTGAGACTCTGCCTTATTGGATTTGGTATGAGTGCAATGAAGCATGATTCCTGGCATCAATTTTAGGCTTCTACATACACTGCACATGCATGCACGTATTACTAGACCAGTGGTTCTCAACCTTCCTAACACTGTGACCCTTTAATACAGTCCCTCATGTTGTGGTGACCCCAACCATAGTATTGTTTTTGTTGCTACTTCATAACTGTAATTTGATGTAAATATTTGTGTTTTCTGATGATCTTAGCCGACCCCTGTGAAAGGGTTGTTCAATCTTACAAAGAGGTCATGAACACAGGTTGAGAACTACTGACCTATACACATGGTACCCATATATGTGTGCCAACACACTTGTAAAACATGCCCTCCATACATATAAGAATAGAAAAAGAAATACAGAGTTTAATTTTTAAAAGCAACATTTAAAGAATATTCATAGCCGGGCGGTGGTGGCACATGCCTTTAATCTGCACTTGGGATGCAGAGGCAGGCGGATTTCTGAATTCGAGGCCAGCCTGGTCTACAAAGTGAGTTCCAGGATAACCAGGGCTATACAGAGAAAACCTCTCTTTAAAAAAAAAAAAAAAAAAAAAAAAAAAAAAAAAGAATATTCATGTGTCTGACCATGTAGATATTATGGCCACTCTGACTGACCTGTAGTGTCACTAGGAATGTTCTAAACAGCAGCAGAGGTATTGCCAATGACTAAAGATAAGCTTTGTTCTTGTTTCATAAGGATTTCCAAAAAATGTTTAGAACACAAAAGGATTTTAATACAAAATTTAAAGGAATCCAACTACAGGTAAGGAAATTTTCTTTAACCCCACAGACAGCTCACTCTTCTCCAGTAGGAAGAGGGGGAGAGTGTAAGGAGGGAGGGGGCCATATTTCATGATAACATAGTGTCTTAGTTAGGGTTTTGTTGCTGTTAGCAGACGCCACGCCCAAGGTAATTCTTATAAGAACAACATTTAATTGGGGCTGGATTACAGGTTCAGAGGTTCAGTCTATTTTCATCAAGGTGGGAATATGGCAGCATCTAGGAAGGCATGGTGCAGGAGGAGCTGAGAGTTCTACATCTTCATCTGAAGACTGCTAGTAGAAGACTTCTTTCCAAGCAGCTAGGAGGAGAGTCTTATAGCCCACCCCCACACTGATACACCTATTCCAACAAGGCCACACCTACTCCAACAGGATCACACCTTCTAATAGTGCCACTCTCTGGACCAAGCATATACAAACCATGACATATGTCTATTTTAAAATATGAGCATCCATTCGTTAAAATGTCATTTAGCTTTGTATTTTGTAAAGGATGTGTGTGTGTGTGTGTTTATGTGTGTGTGTGTATGAGCACATGCATGCATGTGTGCACACACACAGACATATTTAACTCACTAAAAAGAAAGCTTTAGACACAAAAACAAAACTCTAAGTTCTCTGCTGAACTAGAAGATGACTCGGGATTCCCCGAACTAACAGCAACACTAAGGTTGTCATCAGTCGAACTGGGAGATTTCCCAGATTCCAGACTGGGTTACTCACCAAATATTCTCTCTCCTTACCCCACCCACTTGACAAGTGGCACATGAAGAGAAGCGGGGGCAGGTTGTGACAAGTGAAAACCACAGCACATGTACTATGTAACTTCTGTCCCCATTAGCCACCAGTAGAAGTATTTAACATGTAGAAAATATCTTAAGTTTAATGATTGTCGGTTATATCTGAATAAAGGGAGGTATTCTTGAACTAAGTTTCCGGTGTCCCATAAACAAAATTCCAAGTAACAGTGAGTATGCTGAAGCTGAACAGTGAATATTCTGAGGCAGTCTTTTACAAGCATAATCTACTTGGTCAGCTGCTGTCAGAGACACATCAGTCTGCTGATGCTACATATAAGATGCTGTGTGTAGGAAGGCTAACACTAACCTGAGACACACGTGCTTGTTGATTTTCTTATCGTCGTCAACATTTTCACTCCTATCTTATAAGTGAGACAATAAGTAGCCAGTCAACATTCATACTAACACTGAGGTAAATTTAATAGTGACAATGAAACTGTGAGTCCAGGACTTCTGCTTCCTCGCTAACTCTCACTGTTGAGCCATAATTTCTTGATGAATTAGGCAAATGCGAGGTAGAAGAAATAAAAATCTTATGTTCATGATGTGATTCCTGGCCCCACTTCAGGGCATTACCTACCAGGAGAAAGTTACCATTTTAAATATCCTGTAAATACCAACAGGCAAGCCTGTCTTCAAGTCATGCACGGTAAGAAGGTTTGATTACCATAGCTGTCAGAGGGTGACAATTCCAAGAGATTCCAGTGGTCTCTTTATCCAACTGACAATCTAGCTATAGGTTTGTCTGGTTTTCCTTACTATTTTACAAATGAAGTTACTTCCTTTTCTTTTTAAAAAGACAATTTGAAAGCCTGGAAAAGCAACAACACACAAAATGAGGAGAAAAAAAAGCCAGTAAGATGATGAATTCAAAATTAAATTTAAAAAAATGAATTATACCACAGTCTAAAAATGCAGAGTACATAGTCACATTGGTAGAAAGAAGTGTTAGGATCACCATATAATGAATCGTTGTGGTTTCAGCCTTGTGAAAACACATTCTCTTCTATTCACAGGGCTCTCATCCTTCACCCTGACTCTCTTTTTAGAAAATAAAAAATAAAAGAGCTCCTGGGATTCTTTGCACATCTGCAAAATCAATGTCAGTTCCAGGTTCCTTATTCCTGTGTTGAACCAATCTGGCTTTCCGCCTCAGAACAGAAAGCCAGTCCTCACCACACAAGCAAATGGAGGTGATCTAATACCTGGGGACTCTTGGCTGATAAACAGCAAAGGAAAGGATTTCCAGCCAGTCTGGTCCTCAGACCACAGACAAATGGAACCATATAAGATCTCAATGATAAACTGGTGGGATCATGAAAAAAAATTAAGTGATTTTAACTTTGAGAGCACTTGGATATGGGCTAGAGAGAATCATAGAGTAAAACTAAGCAGTATGAATCCTACATTGGTAAATTATTTTTCAGAAAAAAATAATCATCAAAGTTGGAATAACATGTTCTAGCTGTCTATCTCCCTAATTATAACTTATGTCTCCCAACTGAGGTTAGTGGGGAAAAAATGGCATTTGGATGCTATCAATAAATAGAAGTAATGCTTCTGGTCTGTGGCTTTCTTTCCACTAATAAAAATACTTGAGCCCTTCAGGGTTTTGTTGACCTCTATTAAATTCAGGTAAACTTGGAAGTGATCAAAACAGAAAACCTGTACTTGTTGGAAAGGAATAAAGTCACACGTTGGAAGGAAGATTTTAAAGGTTAGGAGAAAATCCATTCAGGGCCATTTATGTGGAAGAAACCAAAATCTGATCTTAATATCCCAACCAAGGCTATGAGGAATTGTTTGTGACTGTTAAAAAAAATTTTTTTTTTGACGGGGAAAAAAAGGTCCAAACAATTCCTGGAAACCATACCTAAGAAGATGGCATTTTTGTGAATTGAGGATAAAGGCATCAACTACATATGGAGTACATTTTCCTGTTTAACATTGATTTGTTTAAAATTGAGGGGAAAACCACTTGGCAAAATATACTGGCCGACCCAATGGCAAAAGTCATTTCAGTTTATTCTCATTCCTTTCTATGGTTCACCTCCCTGCTGACCGGACTTCCGGGCCCAAGATTATGAGTCCTGAATTGAAAACCAACCAGTTAGGAAGTATCCAAAGAACACCACTTTCTCTTGGCATGTGAACCCCAGTGCTGGCTTTTTGTCTCATATCTACAGAGATGACCTAAGAAAAAACATCTAACAATTTTCTAGAAACAAGGTGTGTTTCAAAGAGCCTTGGCAGTGGTTGGTTTTGAAGAAATCCCATAGCATAAAGGAGAGGTCTCAAAAGAGGAATTCTCTTAGATCTTCTTCAAAAGCACAGTGACTCCTTCTTTCATTTGGCCAGGTTACCCTTGGTTTTATTGCCAAAGGTCTTAAGTTCCTGAAAGGCTTTAGTCTAATGCAAATAATAACATTATCACTCACATGGGATCATTTAGATGTAGAGGAAACAGAAACTGGGGGAAACTTGTACAATCCGAAGCAGAAGACAGTGACCAAACCTCTCACACTCATGGAGTTCTTGCTTTGAGGCACGTCTCTGTCAGTGCTTTCATATATGTTTACTTTTACATAGTGGAAACTACATATCCGACTGTAACATGGTAAAAGAATAAATAATTAGTTTGTCTCATCATTTCAGACTGTTTAAGTACATCATATCGGAAGGCATGGTAAAGTAGTACATTCGTAGCAGTGGGAGTGAGTAATAGAGGCTACTCACATCATGGTGGGCCAGGAAGCAGAGCTACCAAAATTGGAGGCCAGATTATAGCCTACAAAGGCCTACCTCTGTTACCTCTTTCTGTCATTTACGTACCACCCACCTAAATGCTCCTGTCTCCAAAAGTAGTGCCAGTAAGATATAGGAAGTAAGCATTCAAAGCTTACTTTGTAGATGGAATATCGTATTCAAACCATAACAACAGACATGTCAGTTAATTCTGGTAAGAGAGTTTCTTATCATTGTCCCCATTTTAAAGATGAGGAAAGTAAATTAAGGCATATGCCTTCGTCCATACAGGTGGTTATAACAGTGCCAGAATAAATATCATGGAGTAGATTGAACTTAAACAAGAACGACTCCCTCTTCCTCTTAAAGACTTCTCCCTCCCCATAGCTTCTTTAACTTTTAAGATGCAATTAGACTAGGGTATATTTCTTCTCTTGCTGCTACTCCAGGACCTTGCTAGATGCCAGATGCTTCCTCAAGAAACGGACTAAGGAAGAGAGAAACCAGTAAAGCAAATGCTTGTTAAATGCCAATTGGTTTAGCACCTCCTAAAACAGAATCCATGAGCTTCTATGGAATAAAGCTATAAAGTCTTAGAGCAAGGTTACTTGAAACCTGCATCAATAAGCTCTGCAGTGCGTTCTCTCCGAAGAATTCTTTCAGCCATTGATCCTTGGGCACCAAGCAGCCTTTTGTGAGCTAAGCACCCTGCCAGATGGCTAGTATGAGCTCTATTAAATCCCCTCTCAAGGAGCAGTGGTATTGTTTGAATAAAGTTGCCTCTGTTGCTATTACTTGGCTCACCACTTAAGAGTATTACAAACTCTGAGAAGAAAATACATTTAAAAAAATTAACAGTATTCTACTGAATACAGTCACAGAACATGCCCTAGGCTGACCACATGATTAATCTTATTAAGGAAAGTTGTTCTATGCAACCTGGTTTTCTATATAAAAACAGAATCCTGGAAACTTGTGACTTTGATGGGAGGAGAGGAGAGAAAGGCAGCCTGGATATATGTCCAAGTTAAAACTGAAAATCAAGGCAAATGGAAAATACATTCAACTGGGAGTCTAACCATAGATGTACTTAGACAACAAATCCAGTCTTTCCCACTATAAATAAAGGCTTCTGACATATCTCTTTCTAGGCATGTCTAAAACACATGTATTTATGATCCATGAATCAAAGAACACCACCACACAACTGTGATTATAAAGCGGCTCTCTGTCCTTTTCTTTCTTTCTCTGTCTGTCTGTCTGTCTGTCTGTCTTTATCTACACCATTTGTTCTTGACTTAGTTCTCTTTTGACCCACCTCAATGTCAATTCCACAGTATTCTGTTTCCTCCATGCGTGCCCTTTGCTTTAAAAGCAGGACATAGACATCTGAACCAGATGGCTAGGAGGAAGACATTCCTAATGTCCATCCCTTGAGGAAACAAATGACTCATGAAGTTCTTGATTTAGGTGTCTAAGTTTCCTCAAATCTCAACAGAAATAATGAAGAAATAGAATCTGAAGAGTAGACTTTTACTTGGGGGCCTTAGAGCTTAAGTACATTCTGCCTCCAACTAACCCACCTGTGAGCAACTCCTTTTACATTCCTTGGCAATAATCCTAGAAATATATTTCTATCCAGCCATCTATCATTCATCTTTTCATACATTCTTCATTCTATCCAACACAGACATTAAGGTTCATCAGAGAAAAGAGCAGGCAAAGATCTTTCTGTTAAGAAACTCTGAGTCTAATGGAAAATCATATGATAAATAAGAAAACAAATGAATAAAGTATTTTCATATGTAAGTGTTATAAATAATAAATAGGATAAGCCAGGTATGGTGGCACATGCCTTTAATTCCAGCACTTGAGAGGCAGAGACAGGTAGATCTCTGAATTCAAGGCCAGTCTGGTCTACAGGGCGAGTTGCAGGAGAGCCAGAGCTACACAGGGAAACCTTGTCCACCACAGACACACACACACACACACACACACACACACACACACACACGAAAGAAAGAAGAAAGGAAAGAAGGAAGAAAGAAGGAAAGAAGGAAGAACAAAAGAAAGATAAAGAGGGGGGAGGGAAGAGAGTAGAATATAGCTTAGAGAGGAAGTGGGAACCACTTCACACGATGGAGTAGGAGGGCCTTCTTGAGGAAACAATAGCCTAGCTAGTACCAGAAAAGGTTAGGTTTAAAGAACACCATTCGAAGCCAAAGACTGCACATGAGAAGCCTCAACAAGCATAGTGTGTTTCCAGAACACTGGGAAGGCACTGTGGCTCGAGAAGCAGCTCAGTGAAGTCAGGTGTCAGTTAGATTTGGAGGCTCACAGAGAACTTTCTAAGCCAAGGGAGGTTGTTTTACATTAAATGAATTAAAAAACCATGCAAAAATGAGGGGCGAGGAATAGCAAGATCTGATGCATAATTTTAATAAACCTATGTGGGTGCTGGGTAAAGAACAAGAGTGGAAATAGCAAGGATGCTTAAGAGACAGTTGTGTTAAGTAAATGAGAGACATAGTGGCCTACACTAACCATGGACTCCGTCAGAGGTGAATACATTAGTGGAATACTTGAAAGTAGAGTTGGCAGAGCTTGTGGCTGAATACTTTATGAGGAATTGGGATGGGGATAACCTAGAATGCCTTGCCTAGTAGATATCAGTTGCTTTTTGTGATTAATCCTGAGCCAGGTAAAAAGGGTAAGTTAGTCCCTATTTTCTTGAGATATAAGAGAGTGTCTATGCTTCCAGAATCTGTACCTATTGTCAGAATTCAGCTTCTCAATGTAATTTTTTGGGACATGTACCTCAGGATAACCAAAACATTTGTTGGGACCAGAGCTACACAAACTCATAGGAATGAGAAATAAATTCTGCCTGGGATGTAGGAAAGTGAGACAATAAGAAAAATCATGACTTTTTATTTCTCATTGTTGTCAATGAAGCTAGCAATTTAATTGAGTCATTAGTATGTAAATACACAAAAAGTGGCATTAGAATGGCAACCTACGTGTTTAGACTCAAAATCAGCTTCAACACTTGTGAACTCTTGGAGATTTTGCCTCTGAAAGGTCTATCATAGTTCCATATTTTATGGAGTTGATTATAGGCTTGAATCTTATGCATTAACAAAGGACTACTGTCATTAGAACCTTATGTATTATACTGATGAATTTCTTTTTACAGTTAGCAGACTGCTTTCTATGTAACATCTACTGGAGTCCTAGAATGCCACATCTCCGTTCACTGTACTCTGTCACACTCGCACATTGGCAAATATAGGTTCAGAATAACATGATATAAAATATATATGTTTATTTTAATAGACTTCACTAATTACAACTGATGGGTGCATGAACATAGAGACTTTTTGAGCATTATAACTTTCAGGCTGATGAAGAATTCTATTCTGAATTTCTATAGCTGGTAAAAGTTATTCTATGAGGTGCATCTTTAACAAGAACCCGGAGAGTTAAGCTGGAAATTATTACTTCTGAACGTATATTTTGTCTGAATGGTTAGAAACAAAGGACAGACTAATTGACTGTCTAAAGATAACACATGCACTCATCTGATCATCCTGACTAGAAATGTTATATTCATGTTCTAAACTCCTTCTCAAAAAGACCTTATCCATCTATAGCATTCTAGCTAATACTCTTATGTTAACAATGCTGAACATGGACTGAAAATGTAGCAGGCAGCCTTTCTATAGACCAGATGGTTTACAATAGTCTGAGAAGGTCCATTAGTAAGTAGCATCAGGTACAACCGCAGTCAATCATCCAAATTTCTTTGCATGACATTTGATCCTAGGAAAAGAAGTATTTTTATAACCTCCTGGAGCTGAGTGTTTGACCTTAGAGCTTGCTGTCTGTGCCGTTTTTTTGTCTCAGTCCTCATGACTACAAATGCTATTATTAGTCATAAGACTGTTCAGGCCCTTTTAAATTCCAGTCACGCTATTTGTCACTCTGACCTAAGCCTAACAGGAAACTCAAAATCCTAATTATTTCCAAGAAGTCTAATTCTTTAGCATTTACTTTGAATTTTCCCACCTCTGTGTGTAACCCAGAACACTGGTAAATGTTAGCAAGGTTGTGCCATCAAATCCCACACAAGCAAGGAGCATATTTCCCAGGGGAAAGAGAGCAAGTCTACTATTGGTGTTGGTAAGTTCAGTGGTCTTAGGAAAGCCCTCACATCTCTGTTTCGTGTAATAAATAGAAAATGTTGTTTATTGAGTAAAGGCCAGACAACAAGAAAGGGACCCATGTGGCAAGTAAGGCCAAATGTGAAGAAAGTCAATAAAACAAAGCATCAGACAACAGGGGGACCAGAGCCATTACAAGGTCCCCTTCAATTACTGGAGGTCAGGCCTCTATCCACGCCTTCGCAAGATTAGATTCACCACAGCCCATCTATACTTAGAGAAGCGAGGAGATGTCAGGGGCATCCCTGCTTATACACTGAAGGCCTTAAATCAGCAATAGGCCTGTCATACATGTATACTAACACCAAATCTTGGGTCTCTGTGGATAAACACTGAAACAGATGGCTATAAGCTATTGTAAACAGGCAGTTTTTGTGACAATTTACCAGCCTGAGTAGTCATAGACCTTGTAAATAGGTAGCCTTGGTGGATAATACCAACTTAGATAAGGACAAGTGAATCATAGGCAGAGTCATAGTGACCGACCTATCCCCTGAAGCCTCACCCAGCCGATACCCTGTTCCGAAAAATATCTGTATTCCACTGGACACCCACGCTCCAGTGTCATCCCCTTCCCTACGTCCTGCCTTTTTGTGTTTATAACCCCTGTGTGAATGAGTATAAATTACAATTTGAAAAAAAAATAAATTATATATACCAAAGTGTCAGGAGATGCAGTGGGTAATGAGGTGACAGGACTCAAAAGATAATTTTTAATTTAAAGAAAGGAAAATATTTATCTGAAGCTTTGATTAAGTGATACAGTTCACAGATAAAATTTAGCACTTAGCAAGAATCAAATATTCTCATTGACATCATCCATCCATGTAAAAAAGCAGCTATCTGAGCATCACTTGCCGTTTCTGCCTGTGCTCACTCGATCACTGGGTCCTCCAAGTTGACATTTGCTTTATGTCAGATCAACCTTGGCATTCATTTGCATATATCTACATTGTAAGTCTTCATCACTCGAATCATAAGCACCTATTCTCAGAGACAGGCCTACCTTTGACAATTTGTGGCACAAACATCAATAGGACCAAAATTATCCTTAAGCTTATGGACACACATCTTATAGGGATACAAGGATTGCTTAGAGAACATTCAGTTAAATCTGTTGTGTCACAGAATTTCTTTAAATTTTTTCATATATACATATATATACAAGTGTATATATAATAATATACATGTTATATATGTACACACACATATATGTATATATAATATCTACTATACCACATATACCATTATATATCATATATTATATAATATACATATGTGTGTATGTGTGTATATATGTGTGTGTATATGAATAAATACATCATATATATATATATACATCATATATACATATATGATGTAGTATAGGGGATGCACATGTCACAGTGCAGATGCCATGATGCATGTGTGAAGTCATAGGACAACAAGTGGGAGTTAGTTCTCACTTTCTATCATGTGCACTCTATGGATTGACATCCACTCTTCAGATTCAGCAGAAAGCCCCTTCACTGAAATATATCACTGGCCCCTAGCTGTTTCCCCAACACCATATATTATTGAACTAGCAGGTACTTCTCTATAACCACAGGTTTTTCACCCACACCCACGTTCCCTGAAATAACAACTCTGTGACTTTGTATATATGAATAAATGCCTAGGCCAATAGCTTTGACTCATTTCTGGTAGATCATAATTCAATTATCTTGTTTCAACTAGTCTGAATCATGCCACATGACTCATAATCTCTCTTTCAGTTTCATGTGTCTGTCTTCCACAGAGTTGGGGACATATCTTCCCTGCGCCTGACTCTGTCTCAGAAATCCTCCATCTGTACTGAAACTTCCACCTATTTCCCTATCCTTCTCTGCCACAATTACAGCAAAGGAAGCAAGTTAATTGAGTATAGTTTGTATTGACTTCTATTGCTCAATGACAGGTAGAGAATGTTCAGGAGAGGAAAATACGAGAAAGGCATAGACTCTTACAGGTGCTATTTCACATATCAATTTTATCACTCCCATGCGTTGTCTTATCATGAATAGTTTTTTTATATGAGCTCCCTGCTATCTTGAAATTTTCTTTGAGGTGATAAAGTTACATGAGGATTGTAATGACACATAGGTCTTCAAAATGGAGTTTCAATGGAACTATATTCTTATACGCATACAAGCTGATATCAATAAAGCTTAAATTAATGAAACAATCTAAGTTAAAGCAGTCTTTTCCGCCTCCCTGAGCCATGAGTGAATTGTTTCTTGTGGCAGAATGAGCTGCTTCCATGCTTAGTGAGTGGAGAAAATGAATGAACAAGGCACATGTCCAAAACCTAAAATTGGGCTAAACTGTGATGAAGAAGAGGCAAGTGATGTTTTTGGAATCAAAACCAAAGTGAGGGGGGAATCCTTTAAGTTAAGACTTTAAAGAATAGTAGAGAGTTTCTGAAAAACAAAAATGAATTGGAAGACCTGCATATGAAGTCCCTTAGCTTCCATTTCTGGGACATCTTGCTTTCTTGGTGATTACAGAGTGCATAGATGAAAAAGAAGGGAGAGTTAGTTTTCCTAGAGAGAAGCCCCCATTAGCTATCCAATACCAAATGGTATTGACTAAGCATATAGAGAAACAACCAACATTAAATGAACTCAAACAGGTTGTATTGTGTATGTGCTGTGCCTGTGTAGCCATGATAATTAAAGAAAAAGAAGCCATGAGCCTGAAAGAGGTTCCCAAACTATAAGAGTAAATGAGAAAATTGGCACTTACTAGATCATTGCAAAGGGAAAAGATCAGCCCTCCAAAAGTTGCATTCAGTAATTGCTTTCAAAGCCCTACTTTGACAATTCTTTCAACATTAGATAGATAGATAGATAGATAGATAGATAGATAGATAGATAGATAGATGTGTGTGTATATGTATGTTTATATATGTGTATATACTATATAATTTAATATATATATATATATATATATATATATATATATATTCTATAGTATTTACATTTGGGAAACAAAAAGAAATCTGTGTACCATCGTAGTCTCAAAAGGTTGATTTTGTTAGTATGTACTTGAAAGATCCCAGGGCATGCAAGGCAAGAAACATTTCCATGTGGATGGAGGAGATTTGTAACTGCAGGTTTGCAGCCTTCTATCCTCACCTAAAAGCTACTTGATCAAACAAACAAACAAAACAAAATCTACCTATTTGGTATCAGTGACCTTGAAAAAATATTTAAGCAATGATTTAAAAATATAGCATGTGCTAAAAACCTGTAAATATACATGCTATATGACCAAAATTATATACCTGAAAGATACACTAAAAGTATTTAAATAGTCCTTAGTAGAGAAACTTACATTGTAATTTGGAGGTTGTTGCAGGAGAAATCAGCAATAAGATGATAGTGAAAGTAAAACTAATGGTCATTAAGAGACAATGACTTCTTTTTGAACATAATACTCCAAGTATGTTCACAGAATGGGAGAGTATTAAGGATGCTTACAACTGTAAAATTGTTTGAACCATCGTTTCATTTTGTAAGTACACAAAAAAAACCCGCATTCTTTCTTCCATCATTATGTTTAGAGGTGAATAACTCAAATTGTTAAGAGCTAGCAAGTACGCATCCAGATCTTGAGACGGTCATCTCACCCATTCCAAAGACGCATACATTCCAGAGTCCTTTAGCCTTACATGGCCTAATCAATTAAAGCCTGGCAGGGATTAGAGAAATGGAATATACTGACATGTCAATATCTATAGAATAAAACTCATTAAATCAACAATGAAATGACAATTTTAAGGGCTCTTCAGCAAGTTATCTTACAGGAAAAACTAACTAAATAAAACAAAATCCAGAGGCCAACGTTGGGAAGAGCAAAAAAAAAAACAATTATAAATAGCCGACAGGTAAAACAGAAGCCATGCATGTCTGTGGGAGAGGCTCAAGCTGTGTTTCACAGCTATCTTTAGAGAAATCACTGGAGGTGGAGTGGGGAGTTGTGGCGTCCTCTCTATGACAAAACAAGGGGAAATAAATAGAAATTATAAATGAAGGAATTTAAGTTAGATGGAAAGATTTTACTGGCAGCAAAGGCTTTACAACCCCTGGAAAGGATTCCTGGGGAGTCTTTCAAATTCCCTATCTGGATGTATTTACAAGAAGAAAGATAGCCATCAGCCTTGGGTGGCTGAAGCAGAGACCTGCAGGAATTTGCTCCAAGCTGGGTCCGTTTCTGTCAAACACAGTGAAAGCTGGAGAGTGGAGTTGCATTGCCCCTGAGAACAACCTTACCCAAAGTAATCATTTCCTTGGAAAATCAACTGGCATCTGCTCATTGGTTATAAGTGGAATGTACAATTATAATACATTCTGGTTTTTATTTTCTTTTTTAGCCTTGTTTCCAGTGGAAAGAAAGAAGGCTTATGAAATCTTTCTGGCAGGCTGTACACTGCTTAATACATTTTCATTTTCCTTCTGTAGGCTGGTTACAACCAAGTCCCTTAGAAAATTGAGAGGACCAAAGTAGCAGTACATGAACCCTTTCATTGGGGAGTAGGAAGTTCTTGGTCCTCTCCTCCAGAGGGAAACTTTTTTTGTTCCCTCCTTTCAGCCTTTCCTTTCTTACCACCATAAAAACTACCTCTGCAGGCTGAGAATTTCACAAGCTTCAGTTCCAGTATAAAAACAGCACACCGCACTCAGCACTTTGTAGCAAATCCTCTATTTGATTCTGTTTCTCTGTTTACACAGCTGCACACCTGTTGCCTGAAGTTTTCACTACATCAATTGTCTGGTTTTTATTGTGAGCTCCTAGGGGCAAGGTGTGCAGTTTGTTACATTTACTTTATACAACACTGTGTACACATGTGCAGGTGTGACTGTGTTTGGCAAAAAAAAAAAAAAGTTTCCTGATGTGAGTGGATGTTCAAAAAAAAATATTATGGTGCAATTCATCAACATTGTACAAATGAACTCCGGGTGAAGAAGAGTCTTTGTAATCCTCTGGCTCTCCTATGTATGGCACAACAAAGCCATCACTGTCAGGGATCAAAGAGCATTGAACAATGTGAGCAGGGTCCAGCCAACCACTGGAAAGGCTAATAAATCAGGTTAGAAATTGAATATGACAAAATAAACAAGGTAGTATTTATTTAACAGTTTGACCCCTAAGCATGACTTTTCCATCTTTTCTGTGTAGGTGCCATCTTTCTGGGGTTCTCAGAGCACTGGCAGTCAATAGCTACTGTCATATGGTGCTGTTGCATCTCATGTACCCCGATGAAGACAAAAAGTTCGTAGTATCCTGGATGTCTGTTTTCTTTGGTTATTTTTTACCAGAATAAGTATTTTTACCTTCCCACCAATTCCTGTAAAAACACCCCTATTGGTCATCCTCACTGACCCAAAAAGACAGAAGATGAGTCAATCTACAGTTAAAAATTCCATTTTTCCTTAGGGATCTTCAAAGTTGTGGGGTTTTTTTTAAAGGACAAAATGACTAATAGAAATCTATCCCTCAGGATAAGCACAAGGAATGACATTTTATGTAATCTGAGAAATATTTTCTAGGCACCAGCTATAAAACAAATCATAGCTTCTGTCTTTAAAATTCAGAGGATCAAAGGCTAGAGAGATGATTCTTTTATAAAAACTGTATCATGTCCTTCCAAAGCATCGGGGTCCTGTTTCCAGCACCCACTTTGGGAATTCACAACCGCCTGTAACTCCAGTTGTAAGAATAACTAACTCCTTGATTCTACATGAGCACCTGTCCTCACATTCATCACCCATACATAGACACATATACACATACATACATATACATATTTATGCATGCACATATATCTGTAATTATATAGACATACACATGTGTTTATACACATGTGCACACACCTGCATATTTATGTATGTATACATATTCGTAATTAAAATACTAAAAAAGTAAATCTTAAAAATGTGTGTATATTCTTTAAGATCTAAAAAATATTTTAAGTGATCTTAAATGTAAGAATGCTGCTATATTGGAGGAGTGTGATAAAGATTGAATCATACACATTTAAAGTATACTTACTGGACATAAGACATCCTAAGAAATAGTAGCTCTTACTAGTATTCCTTAGTACAATTTTATTTATGACTAATTTTTAGGAAAAAATTGTAAATAAAATCTTACCTTACATTATTGGCAATTTGATTTAATTGTTGAGAGGAAGAAAGATTTATTACAGTCAAAAAAAGAAAACAAAAAACTATTGTCAAGAATACTGAAGTCAGGATGACCACACAAACTTGGACCTCAACCATGCTTTGATGTCTGGAGTCTGGTTCTCATCCTGTTCTTCCTAGGATGTTTCAAAGTCTTGATCATGTCCCAAGATCACAGAAAATATTTTTCTCTTCTTCATGCTTCTTCCAACCCTAGTCTTATTCATGGTTATTTCACAGAACAAGTAACAAGATAAATTTGAAGTTTTTCACATATATTTTGAAGGCACAAGAATCAGTTAAACAGGACTATGCCAACCTTTAACTTTGAAAACAAACTGCTTAATAGATTATTGTAGGTAAAATACTGTACTTAATCAAATGATTACCAAATCAATTATTGCCTAGATGACTATGTTAACTAACCTTAATGCAAGTAATGAGATGTTATTAATGCAAAGGTATTGCAATACAATTATCTCAAGCAAAAAAATCTACATAGTTTTTATATTTTGGTTCAAGTTTAAGGTTTGCCTTATATTGCCAAATGTCTAGATCAGTAAAAGACTTCATATCTGGTTCTCCTTGACTATTTACAATTAAAAACACATAATCTTTGTTTTGTTTTCCATTTGTTATTTGGATAGCCTCTGGCCTATCTGAATTATCATTATATTCTTACTATTATAGTCTGTTTCAAGGTTCATTTCATTGTTTGCCTTACTAAAAAAGAAAGCAATTGCCTTTCTTATCTCCTCAATAAAGATGAGATGCTCATGAAAAATAACATAGCACAAGAATGATTGACAGGTGCACTTACAGTAAAAACTCTGAGAGACTATGAGACATCACCTCTTGAGTTGTAGCGAGGGCCAGTTTTGAGTTCCAACCACACAAGCTCCTCTCCTCTAGTCTTCTAAAATAAAATTGCCATTTCTCAAGTATTTTTGCCTTTTGAGTAGTTGAGTCCACATTCCTCATGTCCTCATTCCAAATGAATAAAACCCAAGCATTTCATATATACCTTAGAGATGTAGGTAGTTTCAGGTTTTACCAGATCAATTAGCGTTTCCTGCTTTGAACGTTATAAGTGGAGTCATAAGACCATGGATTCATTTTTATAAGCAAGAGGAAATGAGTGTCTCACTAATCATACTTAAAAGAAAACCAGTGATTTGGCAATCCAGATCTTCAGTGGTAGCTTAATATGACCTTAGAAATGTCTTTCTTTTTTCTATTTACCAAGACTTACTTGTCAATTAAGGTTTGATCCTGGTCCAGTAGAAAGGAATTTCGCAAAGCTTTATCTAAGAATATACAACCTTGAGTTTCTCTTAATTAAATTGAAAACAGTCTCTCTCTGCTTTCAAACATTATATATAGCCATGGACCAAATCAATAGATTTCTCAATAGAAAAGAAAAACTCACTTCCAGGAACTTCAAGGTGACTAACCCATTTTTGTTTCTGAGACCATTCATTTCTAAACAACCCAAATGTGCAGTTGAAATACTGTATCCAATTTAATAGCAGTATTGATCAATGGACCTTTATCATGCTGTTGATAACAACATGTATCGGTAAGATAATATTTAGTCTCCTTTATAAAACGTCATATTTAATGCCTTAAATGATGTTGATGGGATAAGACTGGGGAGTTTTGTTTTACTGATTTCTTGTTCACCAAATTTTTTTCTTAGTAATGTGTAAAATATATAATCTTTCATCTCCCTGCCTTTATTGATTTGTTGTATAGTTGTAGGATTAATTGAGAGTAGGCAGATAACATAATTGGCAAGGAACTTAAAATACATAAAATACATTTATGTATTTTCTCTTCCTTCATAAACCATAAGAATATAATCAACCTGCTTTATGTTGGAAATTCAACACTGGTTAGGACAGACAATATTGATATATGTATTGAAACCTATATCTGGGTGTCTGAGAGAATGTTATATACTTTGTGAAATATTACAGCACATCTATAAATAGCAATTTGAAATTGCAATTCTCATTATACATAATCATGGGTTTTATAAAATTAAATCTCAGTACTATAGAATTTTATAATCATATCTTAATGCTGAATCACAACTCACAAAACTCTTACATCCAAGAATGAATGGTACCACAGGGAGCAGTTCTAACCCCACTTACCAAATGCAGTAAATATTCCACCTTATTCTAGATGCTTGAGTTAAGCCAGTCTCAAAAATAAAATAAAAAAAAAGCTTAAAAAAGAGACTCTTTTCAACACTTATGGTGATAAAAGAAAAGTCGTTTTACTAAGACTTGCTCCTTATCCAGTAAACAATCACACATTCAACAGCAATAAAATACTGCTGAGAGATAAACATTCTTCATTTCAAAGCAAGGAGACTGCTGAATGGTGATACAGTTTCAAAAGTATGTGATTTGACAGGGGAGCTCTCATCATGCTCCTGAAAAAATTTTACGCTGCTGTGATTTTGTTTGTGGGTTCTTCTTTTCTTCCAAATTGAAGGAATGTGCTTAACTCTAATCAGAACCATCAAAGCCTTTAAAAAATGCCCATGGAGTTTTAAATTTCTGGCTTAAAAAGAGAATAAAGTGTTTAAAAATCTCAAGTGCTGATTTTCTTGCCCTGTTAAGTTTTGTATTTAAGAATTGCAAGATGTGTTTATTTATAAGGGGTCTAACAAGTATTTATAAATACTTAAGTATGTGTCAGGTCCAGTTCTAGTTATAGGGGAGGTTTTAGTACAAAAGAGACAAGTTTCCTGTGCCCAGGTAGGGAACTGGAGGTGGATACGGCAGTCCATGTCAGTAATCCCAGCACTTGAGAGGTAGAGGAAGGAGGAGCAGGAATTCAGGTCATCCCCAGCAGGACTTGAGGCTGGCCTTGGCTATCTGAAACCATGTCAAAGAAAAAAGAAAGAGAGATAAAGCAGCTGTAGGAGTTGTAGACAGGGAGGGGAAGGAAAGGAAAAGTTAGAAGAGAAGAAAAGTCCATGTTAAGGTCAACTTTAAGTGAAGATGATGCATAAAGGAAGAAGAAAGTCACTACTGCAGAATTAAACAGAGATTGAAGATACATGGAAATTATTGGTTTATTTTAGAGCAGAGCAAGAAAGGCATCTCTGAGGAAGTGATGTTCAAACTGAGATTTAAATGATTAAGGATCCATGCGTATAGTGATCTCAGGAAAAGTATTCCTGGGCAAGGAACGAAAGGAAGGCCGAGCTTAGCTGACAGTGTAAGCTACAAGAAAGACCAACGTAAGGGTTCTCTGTATGGTCTGAAGATGGTCAGACTTCTTAGTCAGAAGTTCAGTGCTCCAAAATACAATAGCCTAGCAAGCAAGACAGCTCCTTGTTCTTCTATGAACCACCTTCAGAAGTTACTCCAGGTATGGTGACTCACTCCTGTAATGCTAGCAGCTGGAAGGAGACAGGAGGGTTAGGAGTTCAATGCCATCCTCAACTATATAACATGTTCCAGATGAGCCCACGCTACTTGAGAGGCTGTCTCAAAATAATACTAAAGAGAATGACTGGGAGGAAGAAGAGAGGGAAGAAGAAGAGAAAGCTGTACAATGTCTCTTCTACTGTGTGGGATTGGTCAAAACCACCATAAGTGTTCTCAAATTCATAGGAAGGAACAAAGAGAAGAGGTGGGGGATTGGGGTCATGTGAAAAACCTCCAGAGTATAACAGTTTCTCTAGGACTAAGGTTGCCTCCACTTCACCTTTTAATTTGCCCATTATGATTTTTATTTATAATATTTTTGTATCATTTTTCATAATGGCTGTTTCTAATGCCTTTCATTTGTAAAGAATAAAATTTAAAATATCTGTTTATAAAAACCAAGAATGGGGCTGTAGAAATGGAGTTAGGAGTTAGAAGTACTTCCTGCTCTTGCAGAAGACCAGTATTCAGGCCTCAGTACCCACACTGAGTTGTCTAGAACAAATACATTGTAACTCCACCCTCGGGGTATCCATTGCCATCTTCTGGTTGCCATGGGCACACGAACACACAATATATATATATATATATATATATATATATGTATATGTATATGTATATGTATATGTATATATATCCATACACCCAGATACATCCACAACAAATAAATACATTTTTAATCAAAGGGGTTTTCAATTAATATATTTGAAAAAACATGTTACTGTCTTCAGCTATTTTAATTCTAGATATTGTTATTGCAACCAATTCATTCTTATCTCTTTCATCCTAAAATTCTTGTCAATGAAAATTCATCTAATAAGTTCATGTTAGACCATACATTTAATCATATAATTTTTGTGTGGCGAAGAAGAAGAAGAAGAGGAAGAGGAAGAGGAAGAGGAAGAGGAAGAAGAAGAAGAAGAAGAAGAAGAAGAAGAAGAAGAAGAAGAAGAAGTTGTTGTTTGAGTATTTCTTGCTTAGTGCTTTGCCTAGCTCAGTCTTCGAAAATAAACTGGAATGTGATTGAGTTTTAAATTGCTGGTGTAGGCAATATGTCCATTCCCGTCTCACAGTGTTTGAATACTGAATACTTTGGTTTGTTTCATACCCAGAGACTATAGCTCTCTTCTCAATAGTGTTATGAATGGCAAGGTAAAGATTAAAGTCTCCTTAGTCACACGAGCCGCATGTTTTAAGAGCCAAACATACAATAAGTGGATACTATACTAGAAATCACAAAATATGAGATGACTATTTTATTACAGAAAGTATTACAGTACTATTCTAGAATGAGCCACTTACTGCAGAACTACAAATCAGATACTCAATCCAACATTTGATTCCAAATCAGCCAAAGCTGACTTTCAAATCTTCTTGATCTACATTCTAAAGTTGTTTCTGCTTAAACCATTTTCTAAACAACGATTACAAGTATCTCTAGGCATATCTCTGTGAAACACAATAAAAACAAATGAGATTATCTGTAAAAAGCAAAAAAATTCTAAAAGCAGTAAAAATAGTAAAAGCAGTGAAATTCTTGAACATCTTCAGTATGAACAATTTCGCATGGTCTGTGAATCATCTAATGAGGGACAATGTCTGAAGTGTGTACCTCTGCTTGAGTTGTGTCAAAATTCAAAGAAAATCTAAATAAATAAAAGCCTGCCACATCCTATTTAACAAGTAACTATGAACAACTTCTAATTAAAGGTGTGTGCAAATGAGGTGGGGAAATATATCTTTCAAAAGTTGACGTTTTTAAAATTACATTTAACAATTAACAATACATGGTGTTAAGTCATTGAAATATAATTTTTTATTACTTTTCATTTTTTACAGTCCAGTCCCCCTCCTGGTCCACCCTCCCACCATTCCTCATTCCCATTCTTCTTTCTCCTGTCTCCAAGAGGTTTTTCTCTCACAGACCCTTCCCCCTGCCAGGCCTCCCCACTCCCTGGGGTCTTAAGTCTCTCGAGGGTTAGGTGCATCTTTTCTCACTGGAGCCAGACCAGACAGTCCTCTGCTGTATATGTGTCAGGGGCCTCAGACCAGCTGGTGTATGCTGCCTGGTTGGTGGATCAGTGTCTCAGAGATCTCAGGGGTCTGGATTAGTTGAGACTGCTGGTCTTGCGGTTACCCTCCTCCTCCTCAGCTTCTTCTAGCCTTTCCCTAATTCAACCACAGGGGGCCCTGACTTCAGTCCAATAGTTGGGTGTAAGTATCTGCATCTCTCTCAGTCAGCTGCTTTTTGTGCTTCTCAGAGGGCAGCCATGCTAGGCTCCTGTTTGTAGGCACACCATAGCATCAGTAATAGTGTCAGGCCTTGGAGCCTCTCCTTGAGATGGATCCGAAGACTTTTCTTAAAGGAGTCTATACTTCCTGAGGCATTACTCCCTCACACATTTGCTTTCTCTATAACAAATGTCCATGTCCTTTCTAAACTATCTTCAATCTGTGTCAGCAAGAATATAATTAATGGAAATTAAATATGTGATGGTGAAAAAAAGGACACATGGTGCATGGTCTATTTGGACATACATGTGCATACATGTTAGCTTTCTGTCACTGTAACCAATACTTTAAAAGAGGATAAATGTTTCTTGCTTATGATTTCAGAGGTGTCAGGTGATGAGCTCTTGACTGTTGTTTTGAGCCTACAATACTATATTACATAATAATTACATAGTATATTATATAATAATATATTATGGGTTAGGATTAGTACAAGTGGAAGCTTGCTCAGCTTGTGATAACTAAAAAACAAAACAGAGACATTGGGGTCCCAATATTTCTTCAAAAGAACTCTCCTAATGACCTAACTACCTCCCAGTAGGACTGATCTCTTAAATGTTCCACCACCTCCTAATAACAGCACAGAATAATAAGGCATTTAACATATGGGTGTCTGGAGAGATTCCAAATCTAAACTATAGCAATATATTGTATAAAAATTAACATGTACTTATTTAAATAAAAGCAAAACACATGTTCTCTCCCTCTCATTATCATATAAGAACCTCTATTAGATCTTAAATGCATACCTAAATCTTGTGTGTGTTTATACATTTCTACTATACAATTTCTTATATGATACAGAAAAATATAGTTTGATAATAATTCTTCATTTTACTTTGTGTGCAATTGAATAAAAGCATCCTCATCTTCCCACTTCAGAAGCTGTTCTGTAAATAAAGTAAAACCTGTGAAGAGACCGGACCCAGCCCCAGTGATATTACAAGAAGAGTCAAGCAAGGACTTTGGTCCTCGATTCTACTGGCCAGCCAAGCCTAAATGTGAGTTTGAGGAGGGGAGAGAGGAAGAGATGGAGAAAGGGAAGGGAGGCAGGGAAAGAGGAGAGGAAGGCAGGAGAGAGGGAGAGAGGGAGGGGGGAGGGAGGAAAGGAGGGAGGGAGGAAAGGAGGGAGGGAGGAAAGGAGGGAGGGAGGAAAGGAGGAAGGGAGAGCATCAGCCATGGATTGGTCCACTGGTAAAGCAGTATCTAAACAATTAGGCAGATAGGTACCCAGTCTTTCTTCAAGTGCTATTGTTCTGTCTCCAATACTATCTACACTGTTGAAAGAGACTTGAAACTATCACTAATATTGAATTAAAAAAATAAACATACAGTAAAATACAGAGTGTGAGCCTAGCTGATGTTTAAGTCCAGGCATGTTGAAATAGACTTTCAGAATAATCATTTCCATAGGACCTGAATAGGTATCCACGTGTCCACCAGATGCTAGCAGCTAGATTGTACAGGAGAAAATTGCTAACTTAAGCTACTTTTCATGATTCAGCAAAGGATTTTAAGTAATAAAAGATCTGGAGATTTGTAAAATAAATAATTCCAGTGCAAATGGGAAAATTAAAATAATCTTATCATCTCTCAGACATGTCTATATGTGTTTTTCTACAATTATCATATTTCTCTTAATTGGGTCCATTTTTTTCCAGCTGATATTTTATAGTTTGAAGTTATGAACTATAATGAAGAAATTATTCATTTCAGATGATTGAAGTGATATCCACTGAATTTTCCCAAAGACAGTCTAGGATGTTTGAAACAAAGCATGATATAGCAAATGTGGTTTTATTCACATGTGATATTCAATATATCCACAGGGAAAAGTAATAACAGCATGCCAGAATCTCTTTTATTTTTTAATTGATGTCTCAGCAGAAGCAATAAAAATGTAAAGTACATCATTAACTTTTGAACTTTGATGGAAAAAAAAGTTCACAACATACCATCCATTTCTGACAAGTAGACATTATCTCATAGTACCCACTCCGTCCTGTGCTATTACGCTTGCCTGGTTTTAAGTGTGACTTTTGGACACATGGCTTTAGAGTTCCTAATATATAACAGCACAATGACTTTTTACAGTGTGCTTTTATTTAATAATTGAAAGACTGATTGGTTAAGCTTCTTCAGGTGTGTGTGTGTGTGTGTGTCTGTGTGTGTTCCTGTGCTAGAGATACATCATTGAAACGAAATGACACACACAGCGCAGCATCCAGCCACATGACCATGTCCTTCCTTAAATGGATTCATTCAGAGCACCTGAAGGAATGATGCAAATACTTCAATGATTTGACTAAGATACTATATTTTTAATATAGATACTGCCCACTCTTTGTACTGGATCCCATCAAAGCCAAATGTTCTCCAAATAAAGTGTTTATAATGCAAAGCTATTGAATAAAAGAAATGCGTGTTTGTTTAAGCAGCAGAGTATAGGATTCAAGTTGATGGAGGGTGTGAAGAAACCATCGAGGAGAGGCGTGGCATGTGTTGCATCCCCTCTGGAGGAAGGCCGTGAACTAAATCCAGAGAAAAATCTGCAGTTCTTACAATCAGCTACAGACTCAGCCCCTGAATTTCTTGTAACAAAATCCTGCTGCCAAGAACATTGATGGGCTAACCCAGTAAAAAATTACAATAATAATATTCAACTAAATCATAAAAAATTGCAGAAGGTGATTATTACGGGGCCAAGGAGGGGAATTGCCTATAAAGTTGTGGTAGAAAGATCAAAAATATATTTTATTGGACTTTAAAAAAATTAAATTCTTTGTTTTTAAACGAAGGTGCAAAGCAATAAAATGTAAAGGTGACTCAATAAACTATTCCATTCATTAGTCAAGAGTAGGGATTGTGCAAGTCAAAGCAAAAATTATCGTTACTCAATATGGCCAATTGAGGCAAGCCTGGAGCTTTAATCACCAGTTTTCTAATGAAAAAAAATCTGAATGTCATTTTAAAGAATTTTAATTCAAAGAAGTATAAAATATAAAGTATAAAATTCTTGCATATACGTCTTTTTGTCAAAATGAATTGGGTTTATGCTTGCTTTCACATAGAATTAAAACTCAAAGGTGCTTTTTAAGCATCTTTTTCCATTCTGCAAAGATATCTGTTTGACATGATACAGAAAATGATGAAAAATACATAAATGCACACAGTATGAAAGGCATACAGTTAGGGAAAGAGAAATAGATGGTGATCTGCCTCTGCTTTCCAAGATTACACAAGGGAGCTGTCTAAATTATTTTTAATTAAGTAGGGTTGCTTTTCTGACCTTCCAAAGTACAGATTACCAATGCATGTACCACAGACATCTGGGCACACACATTCCATACTTTCTTCATGGGAAATAGCATATCTGCCAGTGAGGAAAAACTAATTGAAACTTGCTTCTTTTGACCATTAAGTATCTAACATGCCTTACACATGGTAAGCACCAAATAATATGGCTTGGACCTATAAATTCCCACTTTCTGTTTATCATTAATGTGTCTCTTGGGGTCACACTATAAGTGGTTATGTCTCACATATGAGAATTAATGAAGGACATCTGTAACCAAAAATATCAATGGAAAACTTGCAGCACTGATCCATATCTGTGTCATTAATCAAGTCCAGTACAGAAGGACTTTCTTGTGGTTGTGCTGTTTTAGAGATAGAACTGAGAAGTTATAGTTTAGTTCAAAAGTTGTTCGAAACTTTGCAGAACATGGGGTTTTATGTTATATGATGGCAGTAAAGTCCAGTCCTTGATGGCTATAATTTTAAGTCTATAAGGATATAAGTATCCTTATTTATACTTCAACTGAAAAACATTATGCAAGTAACTGTTGGATATGGAATTTACTTCTTAATGCCACTCTCCTCTTTCCTCAATCTTTTAAATAAAAAGTTCTTTGGGGGAAAAAAGCACCATTTTAAACTAGTTTGGTATGAGCAGCGTTTAGCTGAAGCAGATGGCTGGAAGTCAGAGGCCTCAGATACTAACCTTCATTCCCTACCAATTTGGATGTGGCCTTGGGCAAGTCATGAGAGCAAAATCTATGATAAAAGACATAGTAATGTCTTACATGTGCATGGCATTTTACGGTTTAACAGTACACTTTCACATACAATATGTTATTCAATCTTACCCCCAGCCTCCTGAGAGGGATATAGTAGTCATGTAAAATTCTCCATTTTAAAGAATATGGATTTGAGATGCAGAGAAACTAAATCGCTTCTTCATAGTCACATCAATAGCAAATGTCAGAGCCAGAAAACAGACAGTTGTAGATGTGGTGCTGGTCTCTGTCATCCCTCTATACCACATGGCTACTCTCTGCTGTCTTCCAGTGTGACAAACATAGACAGGCAGCACTTCTAATGTGGTGGTCACAAACCATATATGGTTATTGAGCACTTGAAATGTGGTTCAGCCTCATCCAGATATGCTTTTAGTAGCAGACATATGCCAAATTCTTAAGGCAAGATTTAAAAAAAAAAAAAGACTTCATGCTGAAAATATATTTACAATATCCTGAGGTCAATGAACTAGCATGGTTTCGATAGTGATTAATGTGTTATGTATAACTCAGTATGAATACATTTACCTCTCTGTTTACATGTTTTAGCACAGCTAGGAGAAAATGTCTTTGTGTATAGAACTCACAGGCTTCTATAGTGTAGTGCTAGTCCTGAGAATTTCAATACTCGGTGCCCACGGTGTGATTTCATATTGCTGGAATTGTATATGCACCTGCCCTGATGTGGCTTAAACAAATTTCCCAAGATGCTATTAGGGAGCAGTGTAGATTAATGTTAGCAATCCAGCCATACTTGTATACCTTCTATATCTTCTGTATCTAGGGGAAAGATCAGGCTTTACTCTCTGAACTTCTAAATGCTCATTCATTTTAAGGATTCATTTTATACCTACTTAAATGCATGAAAGGTTTAGAAGCTAAAATTCCATGGGAAAAATCATAAATTATATTTGTAGCTCTGTATCATTGTTTATTTTAAAACATGTTCTCCCATAAATATCAAGAGGGAAATAGATACCTGGCTCTTATGCTAATATAGACAATGCTAAAAAATAATTATATAGAAATTTGTTACCTGGTAAATTTATCCTGTTCACCATAACCTCAAAAGTAGATTTTGAAAAGTCTAATTGAAAATCCTCAAGGAAAAATTGCAGTAGCAAAATATAACTCCATAAAGTAACAGCTAGAATCTATCTGTCATTTATTACGTGGGATGGGCTCAATTCCTACCCTAAAAGTTAGACTAAGATCAGCAACAACAACAAACAGAAAACAAAATTGTTCATTACTGATGCTTCTTATTTCAATACAACCTGAAATCATGATGCAACCACACAAGACAGTATTAGGCTATCTGGAATTCATTCAGTAATACTGACGTCAGCTCCATGTTTGGGCCAGGGATGGTTCTAAACACTGTGGAAACATTGTGCAGAAAGATTGTCCCCAAAGAATGCACCAGTCTGTCATTGTGTGAATGGTGTACATTTAAAAACAAGAGTAAGAAAGGGGAGAGGCTTTCTTTTTTTAATTTTTTTATTGGATATTTTATTTATTTACATTTCAGATGTCATCCGCTTTCCCCATCCCTCCCCCAGAAACCCCCTATCCTATCCCCCCTCCTCCTTCTTGCTTTTTTTTCTTTATTAATATTTTAAGTTAACATACAAAGTACTGGGTTTTATTACAGCATCCTCATACATGTGTCATTAGAGTTCTGATTTGTTTCCCTCTGCCCCTTCCCTTTCTTCCTCCAGCTAGTTTCCTCATCTGACTTCCTGTCACATGTATTCCATCACCTCCCTCCTCATCCTTTTTTATTAGTAACTTTTTAAAAAATGTTAATCAAAGGCTTTATAAGTTTGGTAATGCTCAATAACAAGATGCCCATACAATCAGAAGTGTAACCCAATACCCAACCTAGATATACCAACTGTCTTTGACTGGCAGAGACAGTCGAACATCTGCCTCCATGTTTCTCTCTCTCCATATATATATATATATATATATATATATATATATATATATATATATAATCTCCTAGCTCCTCAAGAAGCTTTCTTTATAGTTTAATAGAAATATTTACAGTTCTATTTCCAAGAGATATTGCTTTGTGCATGAAGGGGAGGGCTCATATAAAACAACATACCTAGAGTAAACTGCAGAAGTTTGGTTTCCTAATTGGGGGGAAAGAGGGGTAAATACTTTCTAGAACCAATGAACAAAGGAATAACACTAAAAAATCATATTTTTAGATTTTCAAATAGAATATGTAACAGGTTGTCACATTCTTAATGCTTATCCAGAATAAAGTAAAAATATAAAAGAAACAAAAACAAACAAACAAAGTTGTTAACAACAGCCAGCTCTGTCTGAGTGAGAGAATTAAAATACTTCTGCATCCTAATTTAAATTTTTAGGCAAAATTTTCAAACTGACTATGTGTGTGTGTGTGTGTCTGTGTGTCTGTGTGTGTGTGTGATTGAAATTTATTGTAATTGATTCTAAAATTGATGCAAGCTAAAAAGACAACCATTCCCAGTATGGGAAGTGGATATTAAATGTGATTTTGTTTTCAATCACAGATGTGCTAGTATTAATAATAATGCTTTGTAGGTTCATCTTTCCTGATCATATTTCCTTTCTGGTTCAGAACAAAGCACCCTGTAGTTTATGCAAGCACCCTATACAAAGAAGATACAGTACTTAGGTTTTCTAGAGTCTCTTGAGGTAGCAGGGCACTTTGAGACACAAGCATATGTTTAAAGATTAAAGTTGTAATATGTGCATGAAGCAGAAATGGCCTCGGTCATCCTCAGAAAGCACAGACAGCCTGGTGTGAGCTGCACCTCTTCTGCCTTCAAACAAGTGGGCCACGAACCACTTCTAATATAGTCTGTTCTGAATTTGCCCTGGTGTTAGCCAGGAAGATAGGTGAAAGATCATGTGGAACTAAATCATGTAAATGCAACTCTGAGCTAGAGAGGGTCTACTGAACCTAAAAGGTGAAACATGGAACTCTCTTTGAAGGATCCCACATGAACTCATAGAGACCTAGCCGGTCTGATAAATTCTTTTATTAATGTAACACTAGAATTTTGCTGCCATGAAAATTCAGAAACAAGTTGTCTGTTTCATTTATGTGTTATCTCACAAACACACAGATCCTCAGAGCTGAAGGGGGTCTTCTAGATTATTCTACTCAATCAAATATTCTACAGATCAAAACCTACATTATAGAAAAGTGATTTTTCTCAGGGAAAAAGTTAAATAACTAAAAAAAAAAAAAATCCTAACTAATCCTTGACCATCTGCACCTCCTGGGAAGGGCCATCCCTGAGCAGAACTTTGAGTCCTGCCAGAATTTTCATTACAATTTGAATTTCCAGCTTAGTAGTTGGCACTTCTGACCACGGAAGATAAGATGCAAATGTTGACTGTGAAAAATCACATTCACAGTGAGTGCTTATAAAATAGAAACAAAAGTGTAATAAACCAGTGATTCCAGACCAGCTACTCACTCATGACTCCACTTCCTCTCCTTCGTGACTCAGAGCATTGCAATGAACTCTCTCTGCCACTTGCCCCTCACAGTTTGTCTATTATCATGAGAACCTGGCCACTTCCAGCATTCCAAATAAATGAAGAATAACCGGACACACTCAGTCCTTGGGTTGAAAAAAAGGAAAGAAAGACAAAAACCTTCTGAGTTTATGCTTTATAAAAAATATGCTTGTGATAAGATTACCTAATGGTCACCCTGGAAGTATATGAGTAACACTTTAAAAACTGAGAAGGTTGTACTTATGTACTGAAGAATGTATATGTGTGTATGTGTGTAATGCAATAACATTCATATAAAACATATATATATATATATATATATATATATATATATATATATATATATA
>NW_021621192.1:2570229-2593707 GCF_004785775.1 Grammomys surdaster
TATATATATATATATATATATATATATATATATATATATATATATATTGCAATAGCAATGATTTTTTTAAAAGGCCATGAATTTGAAAGAGAGCAACAAGTGTTTGGAAGGAGGCAATGTAATTATAATCTTAAAATTTTAAGAAATAATTTTCAAAAGAAGTGGGAGGAGTCAATGGCAGTCTTCTAATTGTGTAAGAGCCTTGCTCCAAGGAGAAGAAACATTCCAACTTTCTCAGATCCACTATCACACTTACTAAAACCTAGACTCATCACCAACTTCTAGGCTTAATGCTACCCTTTGCCTAGGGTTGTTACTTACTGATTGAATGGCCTAAGGAATGCTCTTTTACAGAGATGCTATTAATTAATTTTATTTTACTTTAGTGGAATGTATACAGAAACATTGTTAATTGGTGTCTAGTTTCTAATTAGTAAAAGTAACAGATAGTAATTATAAATAGCCACTAAACTGAGTGAGAGGGAACTATACTTATTTGGAGAGGTCTTATTTGCATAAGATAAAATTAGGACTAAAGCATACATTTTACTTTAATAAAAATCAAAATTGAGAAGAAAGACTATATATTAAGAATATATTCATCTTTCTATACAAATTTATACTTCCTGCACATTATGAAGAATGAAGAAGTAAATATTAAATCTCCTTTTAAAGTAGAAATAATATCTCTCTAAGAAATGGAAATAGATACAGTGACTTTCAAGAAAATTATTGCAGTGACTGCATGTACATCATAATCAGTAATGTGAGGTTCAGAGTCGACATGTGCAAAGGGGTTCAAGGATTAAATCAACCGATAATAATTATAAAATGCTCAGTACGGTGTTAACGCAGCTAACATTCAGTGAGTGTCAGCTATGTTTAATAGCCATGATACTGCTGTCGGTAACACATTGACTACATCCCTGCCTTTGTGCAAATTTTCCTATTCCTCAGGTTCATGACTCTGTGGCTATATACGTGCTCATGCCTCATTCTAAAAGCCTTTCCTCTACTTCAGCCTGTGAGTGTGTACCCATATCTAAAGTTTAGCTCCGAAGTCTCCTCCTCTTGCCTTTCTTCCCTAATCCCCAGAGGCATACATCTGTTTTCCAAGACTCATTTGTAATTTTTTGCATATGCCTATTATTTTACTTGATTCTCCCTCACTCCATCAACATACATAAATCCACACTCCAAGGAAAGCTTTATACAGGCTGTCACACTCCCATAGAAATGTGTATTGAAATAAACTCGCTTAGAACTAAATACACACATGACTTTTTTTTTTTCAGTTAGGACACAATGTGTTGATAGCCTCAGTCTGGAGGAGGAAGGTGGTAAAGTGCATTGTTGGAAAAGCTGGAATATTCAGTTTAGCATCAAGTCTTGGCTCTACCACATCTAACACTGGGGACTACCATCATTTTCAGCCCATCTTTTTACTTTTCCAGCAAGTCTTTTAACTTGGCAACAGTATCATTTTAGGCAAAACTAAAGTGGGGTATTTTCTGAGGAATCTTCCAGTGTCAACATTTATACTATTTGAAAAATTGTTATCTCTGGGTTTCAAACTTGAGAAAGCACAGGAATCACCTGAAAAGATTGTTAAAGCACAGACTTCCTGATCTCCAGATCTAACAGGGCCCGGAATTTGCATTTTGAATAAGTACCCAGGTGAGATACTGAGGCTGCTAGCAGGGAACACACTTTAAGAAGCACTGATGATCTTCTTAGCTTTTGACTCTGTGTTGTCCCTGACCACTTCCAGCATTCCAAATAAATGAAGAATAACCGGACACACTCAGTCCTTGGGTTGAAAAAAAGGAAAGAAAGACAAAAACCTTCTGAGTTTATGCTTTATAAAAAATATGCTTGTGATAAGATTACCTAATGGTCACCTGGTAAATATATTCCCCACATGATGGATATGGTGACAAGTGAATCCAGGCTTTAGAAAGACTAGTATCTATAAAGGGGCCTCAAAATCACACACAGAATGAAAGTTTTGCCGGCTGTGGTTTTGTGTAAGACTCATGAAGTTAAGAATGAAACCACCTGAATCTAAGGCTACAGGGACAGGAAGCACTTGCCAAGGTCAGAACCAATGAGGACAACCACGAGCAGCTACTTTTATGACTCGCAATTGCCATCTAGTGACGCCTTTGAATTACTACATTGGTAGACGACCAGATAAAAGGATGCTATCATTTAAACGTTGATTCTTCTTTCCTTCTGTCTTTATTTCATTCTTTTGACAAAAATATGTTCAAAATGAGGAGCTCTAGAAATACATTAATATGCTGTAACCATATCTGTATTTGTGCCACAGTACTGAAAAAATGAATATTATGAGTTACCTCTATGCTTTATATAGACTCAATTATTCACAGCAAATCAATGAAATACAATTATTTTCTCCATTGTAGAGAAAAGAGACAACTACTAATCTACAAAAACACTTCACATATTTATCTAAGGATGTCTGTCTAGCAAAATGGAGGAGCCAGGACTGAATCGAAGCAGTTGCTGAGACACATGCTAGGCAACACACAGTGTCCACTGCTAAATGAATGGGGAAAGAGCATGTGCCATGGTTGCATAATGGAATAGAATTCAGGAAATCCTGTCATTGTGACAACTTGAATGAAGCCAAAGGATATCATGTTCAATGAAATAATCCAGTTAACAAAACAACAAAACAATCCCTCATAGTCTACGTCACTTAAGAAGCTAAAAGTTTGATCTCACAGAAATAGAACGGTGTTTCCTAGGGGAAAATACACTTAGGACAGTAGGGTGATACATAGTCACAGTGCATTTGGGGGGGAAAGTAAAATAATGGATGTTGGGTTCTCCTCACACTCAAAAACTGTGTGAAGTCATGGATATATCAGTTAGCTAGATTCAGCTATTTTGTGATTCAAAACATTACAATGTATATCATAAGTACATATAAATTTTGGGCATAATTTTAAATTAGGTTACTTATGAACTTGAAAAAATAAATCATGGTTGCCGAAACAAATGATATCTACAAACCAGTTCCCAAATGTTGTTGAGCAAAGGTGAGGTTTTCTGAATTTTCTCAACGAAATCAACTCATGTGTGAATAATTAAGGAAATATTCCTATTAACAGGCAGCCAGACTGATACAACACAAGGAGCACTGAGATGCAATAAGACCCAGAATCAAATTCAGCTTTCTATACTCGGGTTATCCAATGAAGCTGGCCACAAAAGCAGATATTACTGCTGTGGACAGTGTCTTAGTTAGGGTTACTATTCCACTCATGAAAGACCATGACCAAAAGCAATTTGAATAGGAAAGAGTTTATTCAGCTTATGCTTCTATTCATCACTGAAGAGAGTCAGAACAAGAATTCAAGAGGGGTAGGAACCTAGAGGCAGGAGCTGATGCAGACACCATGGAGGAGTGCTACTTACTGGCTTGCTCTCTGTGAGGTGCTCAGCTTGCTTTCTTGAAGAACCCAAAATCATCAGCCCAGGAATATAACCACCCACAATGCTCTAGACCCTTCCCCCCTCAGTCACTAAGAAAATGCCCTACAGGCTTGTCAACTTATAGTCTGATCTTCTGGAAGCAGTTTCTCAATTGAGCTTCCCTCCTCTTAGATGACTATTGCTCATGTTACGTTGACACAGAATATGCATGTGTATATTACATGAAAGCACAAAGAGAACCATTTGGGAAAACAAATGGTCTAGCAGGAGAGCAGGAGGGACACAGGAGAGTAAAGTGTGTGTGTGTGTGTGTGTGTGTGTGTGTGTGTGTGTGTGTGTTCAAGTGGTGTCAATATATGCAATATAGTTGACTGAAAATGTCACCATGAAACATGACTTTACGTAATGAATATTTATTTGATGATAATCTTAATGATCTTCCAAGTGTAAAAGGGGGCAAGAAAGTAGGTTTGATCTCCTGGTCTAGTGTCCAGAAGTCTTAGGAGTAAATAGCGCTTGTGATGTTTGCAGAAGAGCACAATCAAGGAGAGCCCCACTCTGTTTCTCTTTACAGATGCTGTGCTTGGCCTGTGTGCCAATCAAGCCTTGCATCTCATGTGTCTCCTGCATCTCTCCTCTTGAGAATCCTTACTACAGGACTCCTGCAGAAAATCCACTCCCTTCACTCTTCTGCTATCAGAGATCTCCTTAACACATGGTCCTTGATAATCTTTTTAGCTCCTTATATAAGATATCTTATTTACTAGACAACTTTTTATCTCAATATATCAAAAACCACAGGATGACTGTCAAATCAAATTCTAGTAGTTTCTTTGTGCCAATATATAGATAACTTTTCTTGGATTTGCAAGCATAAAGACTCTTGATAGTGATGGAAAACAAACATAGAGGAATAAAGGGAAATCACAGAAATATAATAAATAATGCTAGGAACATGGTTCAGTGGGTGGTGTGCCAGCTCTGCTACCATGAGAGCCTGAACTCAAATCTCCAGCATCCACACAAAAATTAAAACAAAATAAAATAAAAATCCATGGCATGTCACCAGGAGCTTTTAGGTGGAAATCAGGGTTTTAAAGTTCTAGGCAGTTACATTTTTTTGTATCTGGGTTTTAAAATTTGGGGACAGTACTGTCATCCACCAAGGCATGGTTGACAAGAGCAGGAAAATAGTTTGGCAGTCTAATAATTTATCCAAAATTACTCAAAATTATTCAGACAGATAGGAACCAAAATTCTGAAAGAGTTTAAAGAGAGGTTCAACAATAATTTTGCCCTTAAGTATAGAACACCGAGGGGCCAATAAAGTATACAGAAATATGGCTCCTTCAGCAACCTTCAACTGTATGGAAATGCAGTTCCTTCAATGGCCTTCAATTCCTTCAGCAGCCTTCTCTTGTCTCAAGCAAGGCTCCTTTCCAGCATTAGTGCCTATTTCTGAGATAGGTACTAATGACCTATAAGTATCTTTACAGAGGGAGAAGAAATGAAGTTCTAATGGCTCTGTAAAAATGGAGGTCTATTTCTGTTGCTGCATCCTTGGCAAGTTAAACTGTGCCTGGCATCTATGTGGCGCTCGGCAAAGCTTTGTTGAGTGACTGATGAAATCTGGAAGATTTTGCTAAGCTGAATGGGGTGGGGGTCACAGGAAGAGAGGCTTCTCGATGCAGATGAGGGGAGCTCATTTTGCAGCACACTCCTCTTTGGTACAAGCTCAGGGCAGGATAGAGTTCTGTGACAGTGAGCGTTACCAGATCTTTACCTTGGGTCCTACAGGTTTTTATGTGGTTTACATTCCTTACCCATTTTTGCACTTTGAGGTGGCACTGTCAACCTAAAGAGTTGTTGTTGTTGTTGTTTTTGTTTCGAGGGGGAGTTTTTGTTTTGTTTCTTAAATGAATGACTGGCAGGTGGGCGGCTCTAAAAGTTGGCTTCTTTTGATGGCTTTCTCAATTCCTCTATGCTTACACATTCTATGTCTACGATTCTACATTGCCTTAAACTCACATGCGTCCCTTCAAGCTATCAGCATCATGATCAGTGCTGGCTTTTTTCCCCATTGCTATCATTGCATTTGCTCAGAACTATCACATAGTTATGGATAAAAACTAATAAAGACAGAAAAATGAGACATGAAAAAGAAATTGGATGAGATACATGTGTTCCCAGACCAAGCCCCTTTTAGGAAAGTATTTGATAGAAAAACAGAAGTCTTACACTTCTGAAGCACAGAAACCAGTCTGGATTTTTAAAGTCTGTTTTCATTCAGCCTCAGGAATCAGTACGAATCTCTCCTTATAGCCAATGGATTTTATGTTATTTATTTATTTTTTGAATCCCTGAATCTAAGACTTTTTAAAATGCCTATGAGTCATTCCAAAATGAGAAAATAAAAGATACATTAAAAGGGAAAGCCAAGGAGATGGAATAGAATGTAGCATACTCATCTCCCCTTTTGGGGATATCATGCTTTAAAAATAGGTATATGGAAGAATTTTAGTTAGTCAGGTATGTCTTCCAGGATACAGGAGCCTTTGGCAAATGCTGGTTGGCATTTATACCTAAAAGGTAAAAATCCTTTTTGTTCTTTGGCATGTTTTAAAAGGGCATTGAAGAACATCAGACATACCTTCCAAATTATACATAGCCAAAACCAGGGTAATCCAAAACCACAGCTTCCCCAGACAGATCAAAAACCAATGAAGTTAGACCTGAGGATTTGGGGAGGTAACTGTGAAATGTAACTTCACAATATACAATGGCTCTATAAACTAAACTAAACTAAACTCATCGGAAGTGTTGTGAGGTGTCCTTCTCACTTGAGACAATTACTTATTCTTGCTGTCAAGGAAAGTACTAGATCAAAAGGATTTACAGTTCAGACATAGACTATCCCTTAGCAATGAGGGTTTGAAGAATCAATTATAGCAAGTTTGCATAAAATGTAGATTTCTGACCTCTCCTCCATGCTTGCCTAAGTGGGCTCCATGGGGACAAGATTGAGAACAAAGAAGGCTAGTGAATAAGATAACCTGTCACCATGCATGGAAAAATGTTGCTTGGGAGTGTCACTTGAGCTCCTAGAAGTTAGTCTCTCTAATTCCCTCAATCTTCCAGGAGACTTGAACTGGTAGATACTAGGACTATTTGGTGAAGGAAAAGCAGTTTACACTTTATAGGTTCTAGACAATGATCTACACACTCTAAATGTATTAATCTATTCATCACTTCCAAAGATGGGCAGTCAGCCTGCGCTGTCTAGGCAAAGTGCTATGGCTAGATTCTTTTATCGGCCACCTCCTCAGGAGGACCCTTTGTTTGCTACCTATCGGAATTTATCCCAGTATCATTCCCATCCCACCCAACATTTCCATTCTTTTTCCTTACATCACTTACCTCTGTCTAAAATGACCTTATTTGGCACATTGCCTGATTCCTACAACTCAAGCAGAACTCTGCAAGATCAGGAATCTGATTTGTCACTGTATGGAAACACAGTGCCTGACTCATATTAAACATTGAGGAAGTATTTGTTAAATAAAATGCACATAAAAATGGAGAGGAAAATGAGTTGCATTTGCCAAATACTTGTCTAAAACTTCCAAATTCTACTACACAAGTGAAATGTTCAATAACAAAGTCTAATCCTGAAATGTTTTAATCTACCCTGTCCCATTCACAGTATGAGCAGAAGAGAAAAGGGTAGGGGAGGATGGTAAAAATTAAAATGGAAAGTCCACATAGATTTCCTCTATCTGTGGCTTAAATATTTCATTTGAAATGAACTCTGGAGATATTAGACAGGCCTATCTTCACCCATATGTAGAAGACAAATTTTGAGATCAAAGGCTCAAAGGTTGTTAGATAAAGCAATGTTTTTATTAGCTACAGGGTGGTTCTGCTTCACTAGTTCAAAAGCTGCATCTACATGGCGCTCAAAGAACAATTAAATCAATGAAACTCAAGCCAATTGTTTTCAAAGTCAAAGGAATAATAGGCCAATTTGCTCAAAATGGAGTGTGTGTCAGAATCATTGACTGTATTGCTGTGTGCCAACAAAACCATCACCAGGACCCAACTGGCTGCAGTCTCCAGAGACAGAATGTTTCATTGTAAATGGGTTTTAAATGAGCTTCTCACGAAGTATGGCTCAAAATGTTGGCTCCTTTAAGAGGCCCTACTTGCTGGTTGAGGTCATGTCAGTTTTCACCAATCCCCTGTGGACAAATAG
The DNA here is from genome assembly GCF_004785775.1 of Grammomys surdaster. Lineage (NCBI taxonomy): Eukaryota > Metazoa > Chordata > Mammalia > Rodentia > Muridae > Grammomys > Grammomys surdaster. Next base: position 2,577,947 of record NW_021621192.1, read on the forward strand.
TGCTCTCTTTCTGCACTATGTTTATGGGACTGAAGCAAACAAGAACAGCTGAATGAAACTTTTTGTTCCAGGCAATTTTTACCACTTTCACTAAAACGCCAGAAAGTGAATGTTGTCAGTGATATTGCTAGATAGAAAATATTCAAAAAAAAAAAACCTAACTAAAAGCTTCTAAAAAAATCAGCTCTCTTCCTTGTTTAATTTTGAGAATGTCTTTTTGCCATGGCCATGCATAGAGTTGGCTAGACCGGAGTTGGCTTCATTAGTTTTCCCACATCATGTGCAGAGGTCATGGAAAAATCTTTCCATTTTGGAAGGATTGCTGGTCTCCAGTCTCACTCATTTCAGTCATTAAAACTTAGAAGTATCAAAGCAGCTGACAGGAGGGATAGAAAGAGGAAAAGCACAAACAGAGTGGATGAGCTCTTACTACAAGGAGGTAAAATGAAACAAAACAAAACAAAAAAAAGCAAAAAAAAAAAAACTTTCCATTGCAAAGACATCTACATGGGACAAAATTTTGCTACTTTCCTCCCATTAAGAAATATTTAGTCAAAATATTTAAAAGTTAGGAATTTGTTTTCATTTTTAAAATTTCCAAATACAATCTAGTCAAGAACAAAGATAATTTCTGCATCCACCACCCAAGTCTTCTGCAAAACCACATGGATAAACTCAAAGCCAAATTTAGCACGTTTTGCTTTCCCTTTTGTGAGCAAAACATAATTTGGTTTATAAATTTCTCTGAGCTCTATGTATAGAGCGGAGGGCCTCAGTCATTTCCTTATCAGAAGCAACAGGGAAAATTCCAGATATGAAGAATCACAGAGATTTATTGCCTCTCTTCCCAGCCTGACACTTGGCTCAGAACGAAGGAGCAATGGCCAGGAAGAAGTCCTCTGGTAAAGGATGAGGGGAACTGGATGTTTGTGAAGCCCAGACTTGGGAGTGACACAAAAGGAGGTCTGAGCTTTTACACAGCCAGCAAAATCTAGTCTGTTTGAAGTTGGATCAATTGATTTCTTAAACATTTCAAATAAGCAAAGTTCTGCAGGAAATGGGAGCCAGATGCATTTCTCACTCAGGAGTTCCTTGGAGGAGAGGTATAAAATAGTCACACAACAGCTCCTCATTTCATGTTGGCCTCCCTTACACTCCAGAGCTAGGCTTTCATAGTGTGAATGTAACGATGGATACTGAGTAAGAAGAGACTTTCTTGTTCAAACAAAAAGACCGGTAGAAGGCTCCTGATATAAGACAACTTTTCAAATACTATAGTTGACATTAAAAGAGTTCAAGTAAAACAGAGGAAGAAACATCAGAGGTGAAGTGGGCACTGTGTTTGCAGTTTTATAAACCCTCAGAGATGGACTGTCCCAGCTTCCATTCTATGCCCAGAGAAATTGAGGCTCCATGAGAGTGTCTGGTTTACCAGAGACCACAATGATTGTAAATGGAGAGAATGAGGTTCACTCATCTTGGAGATCTTGGTCAAATAAGAAAGTAGGGTCAGATCAGAGGAATTAATCTAGGGCTCTGTAGAACAGTGGGATCACAGCCACTCCCATATCTTTGGCCAAAGACTGGTCCTCTTTAGAGAAGAAGGAACCTACTGCAGCTTCCTCATGGAGCCATGAGAAGCACAGGGTTTCCTTGCTAAAGCCTCCAAAAAATCAAAAAAACATCTCAGCAGTGCCACCTGGTAAAGCAGGAGCAGACTCCACACATTTCCCCCGAATAACCCAAAGGATACAGTGAAGGCTTTCCCCTCTCTCAGATCTAAGAAAACCTAAGAAAAGTGAAAACAGACAACTTGTCACACCTAGCTGATGTCTTAACACTTTGTTCTGGTCCATGTAACTTTTACAGAAAATTAAATATTCTTGGTTTCACATATGCTTCCCAGAAGCCTTGAGGTTTCCAGGAATTTATATTAAGAATTTCAGCTATTTCAGCCATCATTTTAGATATCACAGCTCTGGCTGACAGAATAGACACACACCATGTTTGGAACAATTGACCTCTAAGGGATATTTCCCTCTGTTTTCTTCAAGGTTTTTCTTCTTGTGAAACTATCCCATTATGGTTTTGATTTACTTGTATAATTGTATTCCTTTTCCCAGAAATCTCATTTTCAAGATAAGGGAAAAATGAAAATGACTGCAGGTAGTCATTCTTGTATTATGCTCTTGAATTTGAATTGATGCTCTGATTCCTCAGCACTTCTGTATTGACAAGAAGATTATGAGCATTTTAATCTCTCTCTCTCTCTCTCTCTGTGTGTGTGTGTGTGTGTGTGTGTGTTTGTGTGTCCACTACTTATGTCTTTGTTATGGTCATGCAATGAAAAGAGAAGAAGAAAATCCCACATGCCATACATTTTGATATATAGAGCAAATAAACCATTAAACATTATACCTCTACCTTGGAAAATAAATATGCCTTTATAACAACCTGGAAGGCCAAGTTCAAATTAAAAGTTTTTGAATCCCTTACAATTTTGCATCAAAGTACAAAGATTTGGGGAGAGCAAATTGCCCCCAAGTTCTCCCATCTTCAGCTCTGCCAGGGACCACAAAGGATTTCCCAGCTATGCATGTGACACCCCCTCCAACTAAACTCTATTCACAACAACCAGAAAATATAGTGCTCCTGGGTACCATGTGTTTTCCAAGGATTCAAATCACAGTTGTACAGTCAATCTTAGGAAGCTGAATACTGACAAAATCCCATTTAGGTATTAGAAAGGTCTTGAAATCATCAAGACAGAATTTAGAGTTCTACGTATCTAGGGCATTTTCAAGAAAGATATCATTTCTATACAGCATACTCCCTTGACTTCTTACACCAGTGAACTTGGAGAAAACAGGCCTAGGAGAAAGGATCGGAGAGTGTGCTCACCCTATCTGTGTGATGCTTGGAAATGATTTTCGAACAATAAGGGCCTAGTGAGAATTAGCTCATTCCTACATCCCACTCATTCTTCCACATAGCCATAAAATTTATTTCAAGACATCTAAAACTAGAGGGCCCCAGAGCCATAGCTTAATATAAGACAAGGTACTTGTAGTTCAACAGCACTAAAGGTTATACAATTTGCAATTTGAATTACAAGTTTGGCCATCTGATTTCCTGCTCCAGTGGTCTGAAGCTAATGAGGAAGCATAATGCATAATAGATTCCCAAAGAGACACCAAGACAAAGACAGTGACATAGCCCTGGAAAAACAGGAGCCAGGGGTAGGTGCTTTGGGTTTATATTTGTTCCAAGTGAGGCTTCTCCTGCCTGTCTAAATGTCTGTGTCTACTCCTGCTTCTCTTGGTAATTATAGCAATAATGGTAGCTATTGCATTGCTCTGACTCCCTGTCCATGGAAACCATTTTACAAACATTCTTTTAATTTGTTCCTATGTCCTAGGATCTAAATATTATTTTTACAGAGGAGGAATGTAAGGGAAATATATATTCATTTAAAAACCAAAATGAACAAAAACAACCACCTTGCCTTTAATCACATTGAGTAATAAGAAACCAAATTCCAAGTTGAGATGTGAACCTAGGCATTATAGCCCTAGTACCTATATACCCAGCAACTGTTTTTCTGCTTCTTGAAATGGTATACCACTCAAGAACTCATTTATCTAGTTGCCCACCCTCTACACTCTGGTATGCTCCTAAGTAGTCATGAATTTGGCCTTGGTAGTAGAGATTTGACCTAGACAAGACTTCTCTTTGGCTGGCCTGATACGTTCTCATTTCTTTGGGATAAAAGCAACCCCTTCTTTCTTAGTTCCAATGCCAATCATCCAGCAGGGACCTAAGAAACCATAGCAGCCTCAAGTTCTCTGAGCTCCTAATTAGACATAAAGGGAGCTTTGTAGATGAGAATTTTTAAATTTTAGGGTTTGTAGAACATTACATATTGTACCTTATCTGTCCTTTTGTTCCAATTCCTCAGAAAGGTTCTTTACATATAAAAGGTATTTTAAAATTTTTAAATAAGCCAGGTGGTAGTGATATACACCTTTATGCCCAGCACTTCGGAGGCAGAGGCAGGCAGATCTCTTTGACTTCAAGGTCAGCCTGATCTACAAAGCCAAGTTCCAAGAGACCGAAAGCTACACAGAGAAACCATGTCTAAAAAAAAAAAAAAAATTAAAAGAGATGAAATGATGCCATTTCTTCAATAATCTTGAGTTTCAATCTGGCATTCAATTCTTTGAATACAAAGAATAGAATGATGTGTAGAAAATTTCCAAATTCAAATATTAAATGTGATACAAATATGAAAAATACCACATTTGTGCATGTGCACACACATACACAGAGAGAGAGAGAGAGAGAGAGAGAGAGAGAGAGAGACAGAGAGAGACAGAGACAGAGAGACAGAGACAGAGAGACAGAGAGAGTGAGAGTAAAAGGCCCTCTTTGTAAAGATGTTAGGTTATAGATTGTACCTAGACCCTGGAAAACAGTTTCATGAGTTCAAATTCTAGTCCTGTTATTTGCTGATTCTAGGATATGTACATGCATTTAAATACAGTATATTTGTTCCTTTCAAATGATTAATATGTTATTCAAACTCTTTATGTCCAGCTCTTCATAGAAAAGTAGGAAGTAGGATCATGTATGGTGGTAGCTTCTATCTCAGAAAGACGTTTTTGAGGGTAAAGTTAATTTATCAGCATAATGGATTACATGAGTCAATCAACATGAAAAGCTTTTTTTGTTTTGTTTCGTTTTTCGAGACAGGGTTCCTCTGTGTAGCCCCTGGCTGTCCTGGAACTCACTCTGTAGACCAGGCTGGACTCGAACTCAGAAATCTGCCTGCCTCTGCCTCCCAAGTTCTGGGATTAAAGGCGTGTGCCACCACCGCCCGGCTGAAAAGCTTTTTAAAATGGCTGGCAAATAGTAATTTCTCCAGTGAATGTTTGTTGTGTGCCAAACTGTCCCACAGTTCAAGTACAAATAGGCTATTTTTCAATGTAGAAATGGTTTTGTTTCCTAGGAGATGGATAAAGTAGCATTATCATATCTTTATCATCAAGGTGGGTGGGGTTCGATACAGGGTTTCTCTATGTATCTTTGGCAGTCCTGGAACTTGCTCTGTAGACCAGGCTGGCCAAGAACTCAGAGATCTGCCTGCATCTGCCTCCTGAGTATCAGCATTAAAGGCATGTATCACCATACATGGCTCTCTTTATGATTATTAAGAGACTAGTTAATGATAGATAACAGAAAAAAATAGTTAACAACAAATAACCAGTAACAACATAATGCAGTACATATGCTACATTAACACCAAGTGAAGGCAATGCACACTTGAAAATAAAGCTCAAAAGCATGTCCTTGGCCATTAATGTATTAATTCCTCTTTCCTTCCAGCAGCTTATCTGTGAGAATAATGGGAAACAGAGACATGAATCTTAGCACTAAGCCAGCAACAATTGCTGAAATTAAGACCAACCAGCAGGAAGAGGACCCCCCTCCCTAAGCCAGCATCCCATCTACTCAGCTAATGATATCTAGCAGAACGACTAATACATTGAAGTCCCACAAGCATGCATCTTTCTATTTCAACTCTCTACAGTGAAGCTAGGTGAAATGTCAGCAGGACCACAGCCTCCGACATGTTTCAAAGCATACATACCAGTTGCGTTCCTCTTGCAGCCAAAATTCCTTCCTTCGTGCTCTTAACCTTTACATCAAGGTGAAGCATGAAGCACTTATTACACTGCATCTGCTTTCCCATTGATGTCATTGGCACAAAGCATTTTCTCAATAAAGTTAGCCTAAAGCAGAGGTAAGCTAGCCAACGTACTGTTCAGCTGCTTCTTTAATTTCTGGTTGTCTATGCTTTAGGCCTGACCAGTGCCGAAGAGTGTCAACGTTTCCTAGTTCCCTCCTTACATTTTTCTGTTCTCCAACTCATAGCTTAATCCTTTTCTCTATTGTAGCAGTTGTCTCTTCTGATACCTACACAAAATAGTAAGGCATCACCATTACTATTTTTATTCCAAGAAGGTGTTTTAAACATTAAATTCAATTTCAAGTGTCTGCTACCTTGGGAACTTCTTTCCTGAAGCTAATATGTATTTTATATCAGATGTTAATTTATCAAACTCAGGAGATATTGCTTCTTTTATGGTTAATTTTGTTGTGGGAGTGCATAAGATAGCAAAAGTGGTTGATTAAAAGAAGTATATAATCTTCCTTTGGATTCTAGAACCATAATGGTAAGAATACAAAACTAGATGATGTATGTTGTAATAGCTGTTCTTCGTTGAGTTTCTCCTAATTGGTAGGCAACTTTGCAACATTTGTTACTAAATATGATCTCTGTAAGGATTATTCTTCCCACATTGTAGGATTATATGGGTAGGAAGAGGCAGTCTGGATCCACATCTAGGAGGCCTGGGTTCTGATCCTGTCACACTGTAGGTGAGAACATGGCTCTGGGTCACTTTCAAACACCAAGGAAGCAAAAGCTGGAACTGCATCAGCTCAGTCGATTCATACGTTGGGACTGGCAAACAAGCTGTCACTATAATTAATGGGGAAAGTTCTCTATCACTGACTCGTATAATCCCTGAGCCATATCTCATTTGCCATTGATGTTTTCTTCCGGAAAAGTAACAGATAATAAACTTCAGAGGGAAATGTGTCACAAGTAGAGTTAATATTCACTCTGATAACTGAATTTCCTTTCAAAACTCAGTGCATTGAGTTAGACGATGCGCGTCCAGGGAAAGACGACTCTCAAAATCTTGTGGGGTGCATCCATGTGAAGCGTTAACTCCTTGGGATTCCTCAGATATTTTCATGTTCCACCTCAACAGTAAAGCGTGTGGTGCCATGAATCCTTTAAAAACGCACTGCCTCGGGAGGCTGAATTATACCACTGTCCACCGTTTCCCTGAATGGCTTAATCCCACACCTCAGAAAGTAACATCTCACAACTCACCTCCCTTTCATTCAGTGACTTCTGCCTCAGATGATATAAGACCTTACCTATCTCTCTACCAGTTACTAACCCTAGAGTTCCTCAGACATGAGGTTCTCATTTACTATTTCACTTTGGCACAGAAACTTTTTTTTTCAGTTTCTCCAGTCAAAACCTTGGAAAACAACCCAGGAAACGTTGCCAGGAGAACTCTACAACAATATTTTTTAAACCTTCATATGTCCAGATTTAAAAATACATACATCTATCTTTTCTTCGGGAACGGCAATAACTCCAAGCTGACAAAATTTTTATTAATGTTTTTAGTAACAGCTGGTAGGCCCAACATGTTTTTGGACTAGGAAAGAAAGAGAGAAACCTCAGATACCTTCCATCCACCCAGGATGACCTGGCTCGGTCCTGGGGAGGACTGGGAGTCTTCCTTTCATAAAATCACATTTCATTAGGATGAACCTTTTGTTCCAACCCAAACATATTTCAGCCCATCATCACCGTTTCATTTGATTATCAAAACACCAGTCGACATGTGGCTCATCCTGCTACTGAGCTTCTGAATCACAACAGCAAAATCCAGAGGTACATTATTAATCTAGTAAAAGACAAAGCAGGTTCTCCAACACACAGAGATAAGAGTAACATAGAGCTACTGGTTATAATAAAACACACTTATCTGAAAGAAGCAGCATAAGAAAACAGTGCTAGTGGCCGGGTGGTGGTGGCGCATGCCTTTAATCTCAGCACTTGGGAGGCAGAGGCAGGTGGATTTCTAAGTTCGAGAGTTCGAGGCTAGCCTGGTCTACAGAGTGAGTTCCAGGACAGCCAGGGCTACACAGAGAAACCCTGTCTCGAAAAACCAAACCCAAAACAAACAAACAAAAAAAACAGTGCTAGAATAGTTATTTCAAATTTCTAGACCTGGAAAAAAAGTACTGCCACCTTCCCCCTGTTGATTGAAAAACTAGGAATTTGTCATAGATTATAAATTACAATGAGGGCCCATCTTCACATAACTGAAGTTAGATTGATTAGAGCACTGTTAATCCTGTTTCAATCTCAGAATAAAGCTAGAATTGGTTATTTATTAGGGCACTTAATAGTGAAGATGTAAGAGCCAAATAAATGTATTCCTTCTAGTTAAAAAGTTCCCATGTTCCTAAACTCCTACACACAGGGTCTCATAAGCTCAAACTCTTGAAAACTAAGGAACACCAAAGAAGACTTGACTCCACTTTGTACAATTGCTCCCACACTCAAGTAGCCAGCCATGTGCTCAAGATGCTATGATAACTGCATGAAACTCACAGCTTACAATATGCTGATGGCAGGAGAAGAGCCACATACAGGTGACACCTGATATTAGTAAATCCTCCAGGCACTGCTCAGAACACTGACTATGGGAAAATATCATTTAGTTCTCACAACCCTCAGGTGTGACATTTATTATCAGTTTACTAATTATTAACATGTTATTTATTTATTTATTTACTTCACTTTACATCCTGATCCCAACTACCCCTTCCTTGTCTCTTCCCAGTCCTCTCTCTCCTCTCCCCAAATCTTCCTCTCCCTTTCTCCTCAGAAGAGGCGAGCCTTCCCATAGATCTCCAGATCTCAACATATCAAGGATCTTGAGATATCAAGGTGCAGTTGGACTAGATACTTTTCCTATTGAACCTAGACAAGGCATCCCAGTTGGAGAAAGGAGTCAAAAGGCAAGTAACAAAGTCAGAGATAGCTCCTGTTCCAGTTGTTAGGGGTCTCACATGAAGATCAAGCTGCACATCTGTTACATATGTGTAGGGGGCATAGGTCCAGCACATGCTTGCTCTTTGGTTGGTGGTTCAGTCTCTGTGAGCCTAAACCTCATGGACCCAGGTTAGTCAATTATATAGGTTTTCTTGTAGTACTCTTTACCCCTCTGGCTCATCCAATCCTTCATCGCCCTCTTCCATGAGAGTCACCAAGTGCTAGTGTTTGGCTGTGGGTTCCTGCATCTGTTTTCATCAGCTGCTGGATGAAGCATCCTGGAGAACAGTTACACTAGGTTCCTGTCTGCAAGTATAGGAGATTATCATTAATAGTGTCAGTGGTGGGCTCTCTCTCATGGCATGGCCTCAAGTTGGACCAGTCACTGTTTGGCCATTCCCTAAATTTTTGCTTCACCTTTATCCCTGCATATGGTGAAGACTGGGGGAAGGGCGGAGGACCTGAGCCATGGAAGTGTTTAAACTTATGTCTGGTTTGTATCCAAGCTTTCTGTGCTATTTTTCACACCAACCCTCCTACCAATCAGAATTCCCAGTTAACCAGCCTGCTGACTTGGGCCATGTTCTGTCCTCAGACACCACTCCCTCCCTTCTCATTGTCAAAGTCTTCATCCCGAAGGGACTCCACCCTCAGGTGCTCTGCCCAGTCCTTCATTCCAGCTGGTACCATCTCACTTGCGAAATCATCTGTGTTTGAGACAAGGAAAAGGTCAATTTTACCAAAGTTACTAATGCTAGTGTGAGAATGACTTCTTTGGATAACTATAATTGAGGGTACTATTACTTCAAAGGAGCACTCTGTTAACTCAAGCAAACGATGAAGGAGAGGATTTGCTATTTGGTTGCTTCTGTGGGGTTTCTGTAATATAAAGAACAAGCATTGGAGTCACATAGAAGTTGAAATTCTAGTTGTCAAAATCAGCTAAAGTTGTACAAGCATTCTTAGACTCTATTTCACTTGTCTCTCTCTCTCTCTCTCTCTCTCTCTCTCTCTCTCTCTCTCCTCCCTCCCTCCCTCCCTCTCTCTCTCTCCGTCTCTCTCTCTCTTTCTCTCTCTCTCTCTCTCTCTCTCTCTCTCCCTCTCTCTCCCCTCTGTGTGTGTATGCGTATATGTATGTATGTATTATGAATGTATGTTTGTGTGTATATGCATGTGTTCACACATGCTTGTGCAAACATTTGGACACGTTTGTACACATGTGTGCAATGTCCAAAGGATTATATTGAGTGTCTTCCTTGATCTCTCTCCACCTATATTGAAGCAGGTTTTTTTACTTAACCCAAAAGTCACCTATTCAGCTAGTCTAGCCAGCTTTCTCCACAGATCCCCTGTCTCCACCTCCTGTGTGTTGAGATCACAAGTGGGCAGTCATGTTCACCTGGCATTCACATGGATGCTGGGGATCCAAGTTCTAATCCTCAAGCTTACACAAACCTTTACCCACTGAGCCATCCCTGAAGCTCTCTCCTCACTTATTTTTAAAGAAGATGATAATCTTGTACATGTGTGGTGTTATAATTAGATAGGATGATATAGGCTTAGCACCTAAGATACTACCTGACATGTGTTGGGCATTCAATAAATGCCCCATTTCCCCAGCTTTCTCTAAGCACTTGTCATAGATAACATTTGACCAACGGAACTGTGGTTCTGCATTCCATCTTACTGCTGGGGTGTGTGAACTCGGGCAGATGAAATGGGAGGCATTAGGCTATGAACATAGCCTAAGATGGGGGCCCTAGCCCGGGTGAGAAACAAGGTAGGCTGAGGCCAAGGAGGCAGGGATTCCCAAACTCCTGGGGAATGCAGTTATCATTGGAAACCACATGGAGTCAGAGTCAAAGGGGCCCACACAAGCCATTCCCTGGGGTCCAGGGGAAGGGACAATTCCAGCTTAGCTCGGGAGTGAGTATCTGGAGAGCAGAGGAGCCTTCTGTGGGAGAATTAGGCATGGTTCTGTATGACAAGACTTCCCCTTACAGTGGCTCTTAATGAGAGAGACAGTCCTTGCTTATCCAAACTGTTTATTCATTCTTCATCATGAAAAATAGGTGCATACAATGTACTCAGGGTGGACCAGAGATTAACTACCTTTTGCAGGAAGGAGTGTCCAGGAAGAGAAGTTTATTACCTAAACCCTCGGCCAGCCCATTTGGATACCTCATTGGCATGGAGAACTAGTCATGGCTATGTGACTGGTGGTCATGATCTTCATGTGGGGTACCATGGTCACATGCTCCAGGACAGAAACCAGGTCAGGAGCAAATGAAATGCCTACCAGTCTCAGATATGAAAATACTGGAGTTTCTGAATCCATTCAACTTTCCCAGGTTTTGTCTGGTTACAAGGTTCTACTTGCCTCACATAGGCAACCAGAACTACAAGGCTTTTGATTGCTTATTTGAGTAGACTTTCTATTATTCATTTCCTTGGCAACATGTAATAAATGTATATGGTCATTGACAAGTCCTGTTTTTAAGATTTCCTTAGTTTCCTTCTGTTTAAAATATACATTCTATCATGGTTGATAATTTGGAGTAGTGGACTTCTGTTCAATGTTTATTTATTAATTTCATGGAGGTTGGGACATGCTGACATCTCCCAAATACAGAATTCAGAAGATAACTTGCAGGACCCAGATCTCCCCAATCACCATGTGGATCTTGGAGATTAGTAGGTGTCTTGACCTGCAGAGCCATCTCACAGGCCCATGAGATTCATCTGTAAAGAGATTCATACCCTGCAGTGCTAGCACACATCTTTTAATCTCAGCACTTGGGATCGGAGGCAAACAGATCTCTATGAGTTCAAGGAAGAACAGCCTGGGAGAGAGAGAGAGAGAGAGAGAGAGAGAGAGAGAGAGAGAGAGAGAGATTAATCTTGGCTGCAAACCCACCCAGTCACTTAACAATATATACTCACAAACTGCTATATTTTCCCAAATATATTAATCTCTGAGTAATGCATAAGACAAAGATAGACTTAGAACCTGATGTGTGTTTTTAAATAACAGAGATTAAAACAAACAAACAAACAACAAAAAACAAACAAAAAAGCCAAAGATGTGTTTCTACATAGAAATAGATACACACATGTATACATACTCACAATCTACTCAATCATACTCAAGAAACATTGAGTACCATCTACGACATAATTCACTAAGTCATTCATTTCTCACATTTTGGTCACACACAGTGCTTTGGAAATTAAACATTAAACAAGACAAAACAAATCCCATCTATTTATGAGTTTATAGCTATATGAGAGATATATACCTTATACATGGAAGATGAACAATGAAGAAGTTAAATAAACAGGATATATCAAATATCAAAAACTGCTGTGAATGAGATAACATGATACTAACTAGATTTGGATACCACATTGGCCAATCTCATCAGAAAAGTTATCACTGAGGATAGCATTTGGCTCACAACCATTGTAACTCTCACTCCATGGGATTGGGCACCTGAAGACATGTGGCACACACAGAGATACATATATTTAAAAGTAAATAAATGTCAACAGAAATGGTATAGTAAGGTGAACTCTTTGAAATTTTTTTCACATAGTATATATTTTACCTGATCAATCCAAAAGAGCCTTTAACACACGTTAAAAAGATCCACTTCTATTCTCAATTAGAACTCAAAAACAGGCAACAATTTACCTTGTTTGTCTCTGTGTCAAATGTCTGAATTGATAACTAGAGATAGAGGGAGAAAGGAATGATAGGTTTGAAGATAAGATGGGGCCCGGCGGTGGTGGTGCACGCCTTTAATCCCAGCACTCGGGTGGCAGAGGCAGGTGGATTTCTGAGTTTGAGGCCAGCCTGGTCTACAGAGTAAGTTCCAGGACAGCCAGGGCTACACAGAGAAACCCTAAAAAGAAGATAAGATGGAGACCAGATGGTGCATACCTTTTAAATTTTTGAAGTAGAAATTTTCATCATGGGTTATTGTGTTAATCAGGGTTCTGTAGGAGAACAGAACCTATATAAATATAAAAAGAAATTTATTAAAGTGGCTTACAGGCTGTGGTCTAGATAGTCCAGCAATGGCTGTCTACCAAAAGAAGGTCCAAAAACCCAGTGGTTGTTCAGTTCACAAGACTGAATGTCTCATCTGTTCCTCACTAGACACTGGTATTCTGAAGAAGTTGGGCCCAATGATAGTGAAAGAATGGATTTGCCAGCAAGAGGGAGAGACAGCAAGCAAAGAGAACAAGTTCCCTTCTTCCATGTCTTTTATATAGGTTACTATCAGGAGGAATGGCACAAATTAAAGGTGGATCTTTTCACCTGAAAAGATCAGGATTAATAGTGGGTCCTTCCACTTCAAATAATTTCATTAAGAAAAAAAATCCTGTACCAGTATACCCAGCCACTTGGGTTTTAGTTAATTCCAGGTGAAGTCAAGTTGACATCTTAGGGTAGCCATTGCAGTTGTGAACCGTTTGACACTTCAGAAGTTAGAAAAAGTTATAGTAGAATTTATTATGATATATTAAGATTACTTTAATATCATCGGATGCCAAATAATATGTAAGTGTAGTAACTCCTCAATTTCCTACAGTTCTCATGAATGACTTATTGTGTCCTTGTCCTCATGTATAAGGCCATATACTAGGATTATTCAGATGCTACTTGGGTTTGCTATGCAGAAGTGTCCTCTATTTACATTCCTTGCAAGTCTTGTTGGATGGATCTTGAAATAAGTTTGTTGTCTATGGATACACTTCAAGGACTGGACAGTAGAGAAGCCCAATCACATGATGGGAGGTGGAGAGGAGCCAACATGAGATTGTAAAAATGCTGGCAGTTACTATCTTAGTGAGTCAGTCAGCCCAATACACAGGACCAAGAGTTCAGTGTTTCCCTGTTACTAACTCATAGAGGTAGAAATGACCAAGGGGAGGAGTCTGAGTGGCCAGGGCCTCATCCAAACAGCCCTACACTGTGAGTCATTCCAGGACAGGGATGGATCTCACTTTCTGCTCATTGTTGAGTCTCCAGCACCTGCTTGGCATTTGCTGGATATTGAACTGTATTGAATGGATGGATCAACTGATGAATTACCAGATGAGCAGATTACTCTCCTCCTTTTTTGAGAACTCCCATCTCTTTAAATAGAATGCTGGACAGTATCTGAAGGTTGTTATGCAAACAAAGGCAAAGGGCCAAGCTGTGTTTATTAGGAGAAAGTTATAGAGAGGGGAACAGTAGTGAATGTGTGCGTCTCCTGGTTATCCTTGGCACATTCCAGACTAGGAATATGCACAATGATCCAGCAGGCTCATAAGTCAGATTGCAGGAGAGGGTGTTTACCTCTTGGACTGTGAGATACTAAAACTGCTGATTAGAGAAGCATTAACTCTCCCCCTGATATGATCAGAGACTAAGATAAAAATAGCATAGAGGAACCTTAGTTTGTGCCTTCTTCTGGCCACTGGTCAAGTGTAGCTGGGGGGAAGAGTCAGCTTCTTTCCTACCTAGAAGACATGGTCTAAGCTTTGAAACTCTAGCTATGTGATGTAACAAAGATGTCAGTAATTTACTCTATACATACACACATGTTTGGGAAGCCTCTGCTAGAGGAGGCTTAGATCTAAGCCTTGCCAACAGCCAAATCTTCTCATCTGAAGCACAAACTTAAGAGACAATCAGTCTCCAAAGAGCTTTGCTGGAGGCTAACTCTACTCCTATAAAGGCAGACTATAGAAAATCCCTATGAATATATTCACGCTCACCTCTTAGTGGTAGCGTAACAGCCACATGTCAATCAGAGCATCATAACCAGCCACTTGTTCCCATGATCTGGTAGAGGGGCTCTGTGGCAAGGCTTAACTTCATCTCTCCATCTAATGCTTCTAGTATCAAGGCACTTGTGACCTTGAACCTCTGCGTTACTCTTTACACAGTCCCAATCAGGACAGTCCATCCAAATTTCTCAATACTCCTACATCCCTGGTCTCTTCCCAAACATAGGTCAGTCAACTATTACAATTTTGAGGCTGTGCTAACTTTCCTAGATTCTAGAAATTTAGCTGGAGTTTCAAGCTCTATGTAGAGCTATGGAGAATTATTTTGTCTGGAGACAAAGATGACTGCTTTATGGGGCTACCTGAACCTTCTCGAATTGGCATGTCTCCTTGCTTACAAGATGTCTGCCCTTGATCCAGCAAGGAGAGAAGTTGGTTTGACTCATGTATCCCACCAGGCCCTTGGTAAAGCATTAGATTTTTATTCTGGCACACATTCAAAGTGATCTGATGAGAATATAAACACCAAGTGGGAACCAGATATCTGGTAAAGGGCAACGAAATCAGATATGATAACTGGGGACAAATGAGGAAACTAGAGAGAAAAGGAACAGACATGGCACTAGATTTTTTGCATTTCTTTTTCAAGCATCTCTACTTTTGCCTGGATATCCATTGAGGCAAAAGTGGTATCCCTGTTTGTCTTGAGTAATTTTCAGTTCCTCTCATAATTGTCGAATGGGACAAAAAGAAACTAGAACATGGTAATGCACTCACCTTCTAACCCTAAGAACCTGGAAGAGGAGGAGACGGAGGAGGAGGAGAAGGAGGAGGAGGAGGAGGAGGAGGAGGAGGAGGAGGAGGAGGAGGAGGAAGAGGTACTAAACCCTGATAGGCATTCTGTCCCAAAGATGGCATAGACTAAATATAAGATTCAGATGAATTATTAAGTAGAACATGTAGGCAAACTATGCAGGGCTGAAATGAGATCATGACAAAAGATCCCTAATCTGTTTGCTATTAGGGTGGAGAACAAGATGGAGTTCTTTCCTTCTGGAATTTGGGCATGCTTTCTGGTATTCAAAGGACTATAAGGGAAGCTCTGCACAGGCTAAGCTGGGTCTCCTTTTAATGTAAAGACTTTTCCAAGAGAGAAAAAAATAACTAAGAGAGATGGTGATTTTTGCCTTCTGACAATATTTCCCAGTCCCCCCCCCCCGTGTGTGTGTGTGTGTGTGTGTGTGTGTGTGTGTGTGTGTGTGTGTGT
>NW_021621192.1:2593717-2600887 GCF_004785775.1 Grammomys surdaster
TGTGTGTGTGTGTGTGTGTGTGTGTGTGTGTGTGTGTGTGTGTGTGTTTGTGTGTATGTGTGTGTGTGTGAACAAATCTCTCTTGGAGTGTAACTAAGTGTTTCTGAGGAATGGTAATTTTAAAGCAGAGAGAAGGAAAATTTCAATAAGAACCAAGCTGCCCCAACTCTCCCTTTATTTTTAAACAGAACCATCAAAGGGCAGCTAATGGAAACATACTTAAGTGGCATTAATTCATCCCTAAGAGGGCTCTCCAAGAGTTTTATTGCTACATAAGGGAAAGCCATAAACCAGCAGGAGGAGAAAGCAAAGAAAATAAGTCTGAGGAGTCGTCCTAAGAAGGTGGGTAGGTGGCCAGTAATGTATCCTTGGCTGGTTTCCACACAAAGAAACAGAAATTCATGGCAGAGATGCGGTCCACAAACAACCACAGTGAAGAACATAAAACACTGAAAAATGTTGTTGGACACTGCATAGGAGTACAAAACAAGTGTTCATCTCTTCTCCTCCTCCTCTTCCTCTCCTTCCTCAGTACATGGGATTTCTCGATCATTCTCAACAGCCCCCCCCCACCTAGTGTCTGCCCCTTGTCATTTCCTAGCATAACTACCAGGTAGCAGCATGAGTAGGAAAAGGGCAGGGAGGCTTCAGACCTTCCAGTACATTAGGGATCGCTTAGTCCACCACTCAGTGTTTTGTAAACAAAGACAGGGCATGTCAGAAATTACCTTTGTGAAAGGAGAGAGCTGCTTGAGATCTGAAGGCCTTAACTTAAAATCAGACCAGAGATTTTGAAGACTGTCTCCATGGTACTACAATATAGCTCGAGTCAAATCTGTGGCCTTTATCAGAAAGAGAGCCTTACAAACATCTCGTAAATCAACGAATTGCCTCCAATCTCATTTTTTCTAAAGCCATCCAGTGCCTCTCTGTTCTTTATAAAGTTTATAACATCAAAAGCAGTAGTCTTTATTAACATTGAAGGAAAAATGGCTATTATGTTGAATTTTCCATTCTTACACTCTGGCAGGAGACATTGGGACACAAAATGAGGGACATGAGGATAAAAATAGTATGCACATAAATGAACTCTATCAATACATGGTTGGTGGCTGTGCCACTCCCGGTTAGTATCCCTCCCAGCTATCACACCACCTGAGGTCTAATTTCGTGTTTAGGTTAGGCAAGGGACAAGACAAAAATGAGACTGTTCATATATTCACTTGAAAGGATGTGTCAAGTCTATTCCATGTTCAACTATGAGCTAAATGCAAATATACTGCACAAAGAGAAAGCCCCCTCTTACTCCTGTGTGCATGAGAATCACTTATGCTGAGTGTACCTCCCCTTAATCACTAGTTTCTAGAACTCTTGAATAAGATTTTATTTTTCAAAATAAATTATAAATTGTATAGATCAGGGGAAATTAACATTTTTACATTTAGACAAGTGCTCATGGCTAAATATGGCCTCATGCTTATCTGGTACTTTGGATTTGAAGTAATCAAATAGTTGCACTATAGAACAAGAATGTAAAAGAAGTCTACGTCAGATTGAATTAGAATCGAAACTCAGTGTGTGCGTGTTTCTTTCAAATAACCAAAGTTGGGAGTACATTTTTCAGACACCAACTCAAAATAAGAAAAACAGTGAAAGAGCTCACTATAGCAACATTTATACTACTGAAGTCCCAATGAAGCATGGAGAAACCAAGCTAGGAGAAACAGTGAGCTGATTGCTATGGGTCAGAAACCTGTAGCCATTATTTGTAAAGTTTACTGCCTTCAACAATAAAAATACAGCTCTAGATTCTGTAGTCACTTCTATGCTGTAACTGTAGAAAAGTCAGCCTGGTTTCATAATCTGGAGCAGAGCAAATAAAAACATAATTACCATCCATATTCTTCAAATAAGACTGCAACAAGAGGTAATGGAATGAATGTGACCATCCCTTCCTCCTGCTTCCTTTCGTTCCTCCTTCTCAACCCTCTTCTTTCCTTTTAACCCTTCTCTTCCATTTAAATAAAAGCTAGCATAGTTTAGTGCTCTGCCCTTTACTTGATCTAAGGACTATTCTAACCACATTCCTGTGCTAATTCCCTGACTCTACCAACAACCTCATTGCTTAATTTTTACATGTATATATCTATCTATAGCTATATGTGCATATACATATAAACACACATACAGACATATATAAACATATGTGTATAAACATATGTGTATATACATATGTATATACATAAAACATACATGTAACATAGGAACATATATGAAAACACACACATATGTATACGTGTGTGTGTGTGTGATCTCATAATTTTGTACTTTAACCTTTGTTAGAATGTCGTGAAATTGGAATTAAATTAATCCACTGATGGTTGACAGATACAAAGCTAGGAGTTTAAAATTTTAGAAAATAATATTGTCATCCAGGAAATATTAGAAACAGCATTTTAGAATGAGAGATGTTTGAGACCACCTGGTAAAGAGGTGTACAGCAAGTTAAAAGAAGGATTTGGGAAAACAGGGTTGAACCTTTTCGATATTTTAATTTTTGGCAGAGGGAGAGACCTCATTCCTACCAGATAATGTTAAAATCAATCAACTTTATTATTATTATTGATATTATTGTATTATTATTATTGTTATTTAATCTTTTTTTTTTTTACAGTCTGGACTTTATCCCCCTCCTGGTCCACCCTCTGACTGTTCCACATTCCACACCTTCTCCTTCCACACCCCCACTCTGTCTCCAAGAGGATGTCCCCACTCCCACCCCCAGCCCCACCCCCACCCCTAGTCCACCAGACCTCCCCACTCTGTGGAGCCCCAAGTCTTTCTTAGGTTAGGTACCTATTCTCTCGGACTGAGTTCAGACCAGGCAGTCCTCTGCTGTATATGTGTTGGGGGGGGGGAGCTCATATCAGCTGGTGCATGCTGCTGCCTGGTTGGTTGCTCAGTGTCTGAGATCCCGGGAACCACTTTTTTAAATTCAGAAGTTTCACAGCATGGTCTGATTTCTGGCTTCCCTCTACAAACTGGAAGAGCTGCCCAAATAAAGAGAGCATTCCCGTGACAGGAAGGTGGTGGGCAGTTCCGAACGGGCCAATTCCACCACATTCACCACAGACCATCACCTCACTACCCCCTCTAGGCATTAGGCTTCCATCTGATCTAATTCATTCCCTTCATTTTATAGTTCAGTACAAGAAAGACTCCAAATGCACATAAGGTCACAGACAAGGCAACCCACAGAGTCGTTTATAAGCGCCAGCGTCCCATTGACAGTCCTGTCCTAGGAAATCACACTTACGAAGCATCTCTGTAGTGTTGCTCTATATGCTTTTGTACACTTACTTATGCCTCGTAATGATTTCTGCTCATAAAAGCTTCCTTGCACACTTCCAGGCTGCATAACTCATGTATCCTTCAAATCTGGCATCCTTTCCATAGCTCCTATCCTCTCTCCACTTCCGTTTTCTCTGAAGAATGTTCAATGGATTAACTGAAAACCTTATGATTTCCCTCCCAGACAGCACATCCATCTCTCTCTCTCCCTCAAAATAAATCCCACCCTTTAAATAAATGGAACTTGCAATACCAAGATCGCTGTGGTTGGGTTACACTATGTGCTTTGCCTGTGTTCAAAGGGCAGGATGTTACCGCGCAGGCTAATTATCTGGATTGAGCTGTGGTTACGGAGTGGATGGTTTTAGAGACTGCCCTTTCTGTAGCTGACAATTTATCACAATTTGGTGTTTTAGGCTTAGACCCAGATTGAGAACTAAATTATTTAGATTTTAAAGTCTTTGTTGGGAACAGTCATGTGGAATGATTTTTGCTACTCTGAAACCATGCAACTGAGGGGGGAAAAACATATTTTCACTGACCAAGAAACTTGAATTTTTTTTTATATAATTCTTTTACAATTCAAAATTTTTCAGGACTAACTGCTGTAACTTTAGAAAGACTAGTGTTTTGATCAGAGATGATTCTGTGTGTGGAGACATCTGTGGGATGGGAGGCACCAATTTTGGAAGAAAATTATTAGTTTTATTTTCTAAGAGTGGTGATTCAATTTAATGTTCTCCCTATGTATGGTAACAATTCTAGGGATTTCATTTTATTATCAAGTTATTAACAGTTGTATGATCCAAATAAATGAAATGTCAACAATTAAACTCCTCAAAACAACTGTCCCAAAAGCTAGAGGGAAATGCCGACACTGAGGATGACCCTAAATTCTTCTCTGAATCCACAAGACACTTACACCACATGCAGAGAATCAATTAATAAATATTTTAGTATTCAGGAAAAATGGAGTAAGCTCACATTTGACCCTTGATTTGGGGAATTTATTTCACAATTTCTTATTAAATTACCAATGTGAATAATCTACTGACATAACATCTTATTCATTCGAAGAGAATGCCAGCGCAGGGCTTGGCTTGATCTTCTCGATATACACTAACAGAGTGTATACAATGGGCCACACAGAACGGAGCATAAAGAAAGAACTTCTGTGTGGTCTGTCCTCAGAAGTCACTGGTTCACACATGCCTGTGAAGCCCTTTACCTTCTGATAGGAAGGGCCCAAGCTACCTGGAAACTGAGCCCACTGTACCTAACAGTTCAGATTTCCCAGTTTTCAAAAATCTTGTCAAATTTCCTAACAGTAAGAAACACTGTCAAGTCACCTGAGTTTCCTATAACCCCTCAACCTCTCCCTGAGACTTCTGTGCCCTGATGAAATGCCAGTTGGATTACAACAGAGGAGAAAAGAGGAGCTAAAGTTCAATGTTTAGTCCTCTCTGCCCTGGCTCCCACACCTCAGGCCTACCCTAGTGTTCCCTAACCCTTAATACTTAGGTGAAGACCATTCAGAAAACAAGTCTGGTTTTGTCTTTCTGCAGGATATGACTTTAACTTTGTGCAGGTGTATGGCATAAGATGCTTTGAGAGGAACCTAATTTTTATCACCTTATTTTATTAAATTAATTCAATTTATCTACAGAGGACAACTTGAACCACAAGTACCCTGTGCTTACAGACTGGCAATAACTTTTTCATGGGAAGCCTTTGCCAATACTTGTATTCACAAGGGTGCAGGGATTCAAACCTGGATCTACTGTAAGACCAACAAGTACTCTTAATGGCTGAGCGATGTCTCCAGCACACTTACTTGCCACTTTTACTTCGAAGTCAATATTTACTGAAAGACTTTGCAAGAATTTTAAGGTCGCCAGGCAGTGGTGGTGCACGCCTTTAATCCCAGCACTTGGGAGGCAGAGGCAGTTGGATTTCTGAGTTCGAGGCCAGCCTGGTCTACAGAGTGAGTTCCAGGACAGCCAGGGCTACACAGAGAAACCCTGTCTCAAAAAACCAAAAAAAAAAAAAAAAAAAAAGAATTTTAAGGTCACACAGTTGTAAGGAAACATAATTCACAGACTTGTATTGTATTGTATTGTATTGTATTGTATTGTATTGTATTGTATTGTATTGTATTGTATTGTATTGTATTTTGAGAAAGAATCTCATTGTGTAGTCCTGACCTGGAAGTTGCTAGTTAGACCAAGCTGACCTTATATTCAACAGAGATCTGCCTGTTTCTGCCTCCTAAATGCTGGGATTAAAAC
Source organism: Grammomys surdaster (assembly GCF_004785775.1). Lineage (NCBI taxonomy): Eukaryota > Metazoa > Chordata > Mammalia > Rodentia > Muridae > Grammomys > Grammomys surdaster. The sequence goes on from NW_021621192.1 coordinate 2,599,357, forward strand.
CACATCTGGTCTACACAGCCATAGCTTAGAGAATTCTCGATAACCTTCACATTTGTGTTTAACCTTTGAATCCTCTTTAAGACGGGCATTACAGGCTGAACTTTGTTTCTTATTTGAGATCTTCCTTTAGTGTTTCATCCAGTATGGCTTATCTTTCAAGGAAAAAAAAATTACAAAGAGGTTTTATAAATTCTATCCCCAACTGTAAGACTGGAGATTGAAAAGCTATTGGAAGTATGAGATATATTTAACTTCCCAAAACACAAACCTTGATCATCTCTATCTAGCTATGAAGGGTGTAAATTTTCTTCAAATGCTTGGTTACTAGAAAACATCGGAATTAGAAAAGACCTTGAATTCTACTAGCCAACATCCTCATTCTGCAAGCAAAGGAAGTGATGCTCAGGCAGGATGGGTGACTGAGTCAGACCTACAGCTTAGGCATTCTGTGCTTCGAAGACAATGATACTTTCATTCATGGGAAGGGAGGAATTCTGCTTTAGAATGCGCTCTTTCAAGGTTTCTCTCAAGTGTTTTGTGAGCTGTTCAGCAGCTGACAATGTTCCAGTTAGGGAGACAAAGGGAGTTAATTACAGGCTTCAAATATGTGAGCTATTATTTTAAGAGAAAATATTCTCCAGATGTTTCCCACCTCCTTTGAGAATGGAAAAAAGGAAATGAGCTTAAAGTCCAGCAGAAGAGATTCCGATTAGATATTAGGAAATCTATGAAGTGTTGTAACTGGTTACTCAGAGTATTGTGACATCTCCTCTAGAGATCTGTTGGAATGTGCTGCTTGGCCACTCATTTCAGGGGGGTTATGTGTGTGGCCTATTTTGGTGGCAAAATATAATGGACTTCTCAAGTCCTGTATGTCCCACAGGCCATGTTCTGCTTGTAGGTGGGTTCTTTTTTTTTTTCTTTTTTCTTTTTTTTTTTTTTTTTTTTTTGGTTTTTTGAGACAGGGTTTCTCTGTGTAGTTCTGTGTAGGTGGGTTCTTAATTATAATGGAATCTGGGGTTGTAAGTGAAGCATACAACTCAAACTCAATTTTCATCAGTTCTGATATATGTAGATGGAAAGGTGAATTAAAATCATGTAATGTTTGTTGAGTGATCTTGTCCAATATATCCATTGGATTGATTGGCCAGGATCTGATGGGGTTATTTTATTTGGGTTCTGTTATATGGTTCAGCATATTCACATCCCCAGTGGCTTCATGATATCATGCATACCTGATCTTAAGAACAAAGAGTATCAAACTCAAATCAAGATCCTATTTTATAATGCACAACTTCTCAACCAACAAGTTGGGTTGGTTGTATGGAGAACAACATTGAAAAGAGTGAGAATGTAATTCGACAGACCTGTACCTCACAAGAGAATGTAATTAGATAGACCTGTACCTCACATGAGAATGTAATTACATAGACCTGCACTTCACATGAGAATGTAATTAGATAGACATGTACCTCACATGAGAGTGTAATTAGATAGACCTGTACCTCACATGAGAATGTAATTAGATAGA